>NC_089585.1:129487809-129666438 GCF_019320115.1 Miscanthus floridulus | reverse complement strand
AACATATCCTCCAAATAGCATTCACTCGTTCAGTCTGACCATCTGTCTAAGGATGATAGGCGGTACTGCGAATCAAACTAGTTCCTAAGCCTTTGTGTAAATGTTCCCAAAAGTGAGCCGTGAACTGTGAGCCTCTATCAGATACTATGGTCTTTGGTATACCATGCAACCTCACAATTTCTACGATATACTTCTCGGCATATTGAGGTGGTCGATAATCTGTTTGGACCGGCAAGAAATGAGCGGTCTTGGTAAGATGATCCACAGTTACCCAAATCGAATCATGTCCTTTTGGGGTAGTGGGCAAACCCGTGATAAAATCCATATTGATATCGTCCCACTTCCAACTAGGGACTGATAAGGGTTGCAACATACCGGCAGGTTTCATGTGAATGGCTTTCACTCGACAACATGTGTCACATCTGATAACATATGCTGTAATTTCTTTCTTCATTTTGGTCCACCAATAACGAGATCTTAATTCTTGATACATCTTACTACTTCCGGGATGGATAGATAGCTTAGAAAGGTGAGCTTCATCCATGAGTTTATTCCTAAGCTCTCGATCCTTGGGAACCACAAGACGGTTGTCAAACCACAACACGCCCTGTTCATCCACTTTAAAGTGTTGAGACGACTTTTCTTTTATTTTCTCTTTGATGTGGAATATCCCCTTGTCGGTTTTCTGGCCTTCTATTATCTTACTCTCCAAAGAGCAACTAATCTGAATACTATGTAACACAGCAGGATGCATTAGATCGAACCCATCTTCAAGTAATGGCTGCACATTCAAGTAATGTGACTTTCTGCTCAAAGCATCTGCCACTACATTGGCTTTTCCAGGATGATATTGCACATTCAAGTTGTAATCCTTTATCAATTCCAACCATCTGCGCTGTCTCATGTTTAGCTCTGGTTGGGTAAAGATATACTTAAGACTCTTGTGATCCGTGAAAATATTGCACACATTACCAAGTAGATAATGTCTCCAAATTTTTAGGGCGTGCACAACTGCAGCAAGTTCAAGATCATGTGTTGGATAGTTGACCTCGTGCTTTCTCAATTGTCGTGATGCATAAGCAATGACTCTCCTTTCTTGCATAAGAACACAGCCCAATCCAGTCTTCGATGCGTCGCAAAACATCAAATGGTTTCTCGATATCTGGTTGTGCTAGAACAGGAGCAGTGGTCAACAGTTTCCGCAAAGTGTGGAAAGCTGCTTCACACTCCTCTGTCCACACAAACTTGTGATCCTTCTATAGGAGGCTCGTCATCGGTTTGGCAATTTTTGAGAAATCTGGTATAAAGCGACGGTAATAACCCGCTAGTCCTAAGAAACTCCTAATCTCAGGAACTGTGGTCGGTGCTTTCCAATTCATAACTTCTTGCACCTTACTTGGATCGACTGAAACTCCATTCTCTGATAGAATGTGACCAAGGAAAGGAACTTTCTTCAACCAGAATTCGCATTTTGCTAAACTAGCATACAGTGATGATCCCTAAGTCTGGTCAAGATGGTTTCTTAGATGCTCTTCATGATCTTTCTCGTTCTCGAAGTACACCAGAATGTCATCGATGAACACTACCACAAACTTATCCAATTCTGGCATGAAAACTGTATTCATCAAAAACATAAAGTATGCAGGAGCATTTGTCAAGCCAAAAGACATGACAAGATACTCATACAACCCGTATCTAGTAGAAAAATGCAAGTTTTTGGTATATCCTGTGGCCTAATCTTGATCTGATGATAACCAGATCTCAAATCTATTTTGAGAAACACCTTGGCCTTGGATAATTGGTCAAACAGAACATCAATATGTGGCAAGGGATATTTATTCTTGATGGTCACAGCATTGAGTGGCCTATAAATCTACGCACATTCTCAACATGCCCCTCTTTCTTCTTTTTCATAAATAAGGCGGGACATCCCCATTCAGACTTGCTTGGCTGAATAAACCCCTTTTTTTGACAAATCTTCTAATTGCTTCTTCAGCTCAGCTAACTCATCTGGAGGCATCCGATAGGGTCTCCTCGAAATCGGAGCTGTTCCGGGGACTAACTCAATTCCAAACTCAATCTCCCTATCTGGCGGAAGACCAGGTAGCTCATCCGAGAATACATCCGGGAATTCACACACTACTGGAATCTGATGAATAGGAATGACTGCCGTAGCACATGTAACACTTATAAGGTCTGTTCTCCGAGGCAATGGTACTTGAAAAGTACCCTCACCCAGGGGATCCTTAAGGGTAAGTACTCGACTTCCAGTATCTATGACTGCTCCCCAATCCTTCATCCAATTTATCCCTATAATGACATCTAAGACTAACCCAGGCATAACTATCAAGTTCACTCAGAACTTCCTGCTACCTAATTCAAGGGTTTGCCCCTCGAACCATCCGATTGGTCAAAACATCAGCCCCTACTGAACTTATACGGTACCCATAACCCAGTTCTGTGCATAGTGTCTATGTTTCTGTGCAAATGCTTGACTCATAAAAGAATGCGATGATCTAGAATCAAATAGAACAACTGCAGGGTTTTCGTTGACAGGAAACTTACCAGCAGTGACGGGCTCTCCCTCTGGAATTTCATCCACTGTTGTACTATGCACTCTAGCATTATAAGTCTACTGCTTTCTTCTTGGGGCGGGTATGGACAAAACCTCGAGAAATGGCTGGGTTGATCACAGTTATAGCAGGGTCCTCTCACTGTCCCGGCAGATCCCACAGCTCCCTTGGAACTGCCTTGTACCGCAGTTGTGGCTGCTTTGTTGGGATGTACTGCCATCTTGTACGGCTTCTGAGGTCCACGGAAATTCTGACTTCTTGGCTGAGGTGGCCTGAATCTAGCGCCAGGTACCGATGGGCGATATGGAGGATGACCTCCCAATAGGTGCTCTAGCTTGCGACGGCCCACCTTCAAAGGCTCTCTTGCGTGTCTTGGCTACGGTGCTGGCGTTGTTATTCTTCTCCTGCTTCAAACAGTCGCTGATGAAGTCATTGAATCTGACAGCGGTTGTTGGTACCAACATGCTTTATCATTTTTGGATTGAGACCCCTCTTAAAACTAGCTATTCTTTTAGCATCTGTGTCAACCATGTCGGGAGCATAGCGACACAAGTTATTGAAGGCATGCAGGTATTGCGTCACGGTCTTGGTGCCCTGGTTCAACGCCAGAAAACTCTCCCAACTTTATCTCGGTCAGCCCGGGTGGAATATAGACTCCACGGAAGGCCTCAGCAAACTCTCTCCAAGTAATCTGAGCATTTGGAGGGAAGGTGGTGCGATGGTGCTTCCACCACATTCCCGTCGGTCCTTGCAATTGAAGTGCAGCATACTCCGTTTTTAAAACCTCAGTCATCCTCAACACATGGAATTTATCTTCCATCATGTTGATCCATTCCTCAGCATCGAGTGGCTCTATTGCTTCCTTGAATACGGGCGGCCTGGTGTCCATGAAATCTTTGAAGCTGCTATATGGTTCACTCCTAGGCCACCACCTTGATTGTTACCACGTTGAACGTTGTTGGCCTGAGTCAACGTATGCACTCGCTGCATAGCTCTATCACCTCTCTCAACCGCCTGATCTCGCTGTAAGTTCATATCAGCCAACTGCTCCTGCAAGCTAGCTATAGCACATGCCTATCTCTTCTTCTGCTTTTTCCCTTTTTGCTTATCCCCACTACGCAAGCCAGTCAAAGTCCAGTAGGTACTCTCGAGACCCTCATACGCTCTGATGGCGGCGAACATAGCACTCATTGCCTGGTTGTCGCTAGCCTGTCCTTCAGCTGGACCTCTGACCAATGCACTTCCCTGAGGCTGAACCCAAATGGCATCACGAGGATCATCCCTAGGAAAAGTGCCAGCTAGAGCTGCTGCAAGCTCACTGGGAAATCTGCTCATAATGTCCCTGATGACACGGAAGGCTGCTCCCTCTGCACCCTCAACTGGAGTGCGACCCTCAAACTCCAAATGCCAACCATCCCAATTTGGAGCATCACCGAGAGCAGGAACCGTGATCTCCACCACTGCAAGTCCATCCTCTGCTAACTGGCTCTCATTCCAAGAGTACACCGGCTCTTGACCCTCTGGGTACCCCACATCATGGAGCACTCTCCAAAGCAAAGTTGGCATGCCAAACTCGCTCAAGAAGGTGTCCGTGGTGCGGTGCTCCCTCAGGGCCAACGGACGTCGAGGTGCTCTTCCTCCGGTGGACTTACGGGCGGTCTGCTTCGTGCGGGCCATCTGTAGCAAAAGTTCTTTCATTACCCCGGGGAAACATATTTTAGGTGATACAACTTTTATCAAAAGGAGATAATCAATTTATAAGGGGAGGAATGCATGACATGAATGAATTGCACAAGTAACATGATGTATGTACGTGCCATACGTTCTCACAAACTTAGGAAATAAATAATTTCTAACGACGAATTCGGTGGCATACAACGATCTCTCAATACGTAGTTAATACGTTCTACACGATAGCGTTGTTGTGTACCTGCAGAAGATTCATTTCAGCCCAATTTCCAATGAATGCATAAAAGCAGTAAAGTTTTATCTACACGCTCTACACGAATCCCCAGATACGTGTACAACGGTAGTAACTACCCGAACCATCGTCCTATTGACGGCATCGCCTCAACAGACAGAAGACCCATACATGAGATACCTTTGTAAAACATGCATAGAACATGTAATTACTCCAGCATCATATAAGCATTCACTCTAGATCGGCGGTGTATCCGATCATGCTCTCACAACTCACACTTACCGAGGCGTAGAGGCAAATGATCCATACATTACCACTCAAACAAGTGGCGCTCATACAATAGCACGTTGTATGAGCGACGAAAGAGAAATATGATGCAAGAATCCCAGTCAGTACTTAATTAAGCCACCTAAAGTCCTTAACTGGGCGTAAAGGATATGATCACTGGCACACTTTATAGTTTTAAAATCACATTTTCCAAATGCCTTTTTGTTTTAAATACACTTGTGAACAGTAACACGCTAAACCATGCTCTGATGCCAGCTGTAACAGAACCGACCAATTATACGAAATTAAGTAAGGAAATCATCCACCAGAGCAGACGATTTAGCAAACTTAAGCCCGGATAACCCGGTAGTCCGTGAAATCACGAAGGATTTCAAACCAACTTCCATCCCAGCCAAGATCGTAATAAGTTTAGCGGTCACCATCACATATTACATAAAAGTTTGCATCATGGATACATCAGAGTTTCAACATAGTTATTACAAAACCAGTTCGAATAAAAGTAGTGGAAGTCATTTGTTCAAACCACACACACACGCGGAGTTCAAATATAGTGCCAGCGAATGATCATCTCCAACAAAAGCATCAGATGAGACATAAGGAATGACCATGCCCATGGTCCTAAGCATCACCCATCGCAGGATAAAGGCAGTTGATACAGTAGCCGTAATACATCTGCCCATCTGCAACAAGTGGAAATAAAACCCTGAGTACGAGAAGGTACTCAGCTAAACTTACCCGACACAACCAAAATAAGTGACACCAAGGATTATGAAGGGCTTTATGGTAGGGTAGCTGACTCATTTGCAAAAGAAGCATTTTTAGCATTTCAAGAACCTTTCTAAAAGCATCATTGCCAAGTTAATTATTATGAACCTGTCGACTAGATTTGCACCTATACTAGAGTAAATATGTGATTAAGTAGATAATGATAACCAATGATCATTAAACAACTTCCATACTGTCATATTCATTATAACTGTCCAAGTGTTCCATAACATTTACTATGATGAAGTAACTCAAGTCAAGTGCTCACTATCCAGGAGCGATGGCGATTCGAATCGATATCCTAACCAGCTGGTGATTTATTCCTTACACAAACCTCACTCACCGCTAAAGTGAGATATTGATCACCGAGTCAACTTTCCAGGAATCTTGAGTTTGCCAGGAACCACATGTACCCAGGGGCCGACCGACTGCACTTTGGTCTTATCATCCCGCCCCCGTGTCCTACCACACCTGCTCCGGTACAGTGCGTTGCGGGCAATCTACTCGGCCCGAAAAATCTCCTAGCTTCACGGTCGGAAGGTACTTTATCCGGCCAGCTAAATGTAAGGCATGCGTTCAACATGACTCGAGGCCCAACAACGGTCGGTCCTTAATTGACACAGATGGAAAGCACTACAGTCCAAAACTCTGCAAGTCTCCGTCCGATCTCAACTTCATTTAACACTTAGTTATACCATGACTTCATAGTCTTCCAAGCAGATCCAGGTAACCACCTATAGCTCGCAGGTGACAGGAAATCACCCGACTTCTACCGGTCTAAGCCAGCTAAGCATTGACTCGACTGCGGATACTAGGGTAACAAGGATATAGTATAACAAAGGTAAACAAGGTATAATGCAGCAACGGTTGCAAACAACTCTGAACGTAATGCATCAATTAAAGTAAAGCATTTAATTAAATAATTGCAAACCGAGAGAAAATGCTCCGGGGCTTGCCTCTCTCGAAGGAGCTCGGGCGGTGATCGGGGCACTCCGGAAGTTCCTCAACGTCCTCCTCGTCGGCTTCTGGCACTTCCTGCTGCTGCACCTCGAGCTGCTCCTCGGGCTCCTCGGGTATGACGACTGGGTTCTCGGTTTGTCGATCCTGTATGATGCAATGTGCGTAAGTGCTTATGCAATCGGTGCATCGGATGAGATGAATACAATGGATATGCTCGAATGCAAGGTAGTCAACATCATTCAAGAAAATATACTACAAGCACATGTCATCTACTGCATTCTCTTCTACTACTAATATGTTTAAGTCAACACACCTTATGAAATGCTTCAAAGATACACCAAAGCTATTATTATTAACTAATCTTGTATTAAAGATGATTATTTTATTTCCTTTTAAATTAGGGCTACAACAGCAATCTATATTTCTGGTGCTTATAAAAATCTGAGAAAATTACAGTAGCATGGTACTACTCTAATTAGACTACCATCAGATTTTCATGGTGTTTGAATGAGTGAATTAGCCTACACAAAAATCACAAGTTATGGCATGATTTTGTACATAAAAATACTTTGAACTGTGAAAAGTGTCAAACAACAGAATTAGTATTTTTCCTAGGTTCTTCATAGCATACAATAACTGTACAAAAATTGTCACATGCATGTTTTATACAAAATTTGTTCTCTAGCAAAAATAACAAAAATCAGCCATTAAGGTACTTGAACTACACCTCAAATTTTCCCACAGCACATGCATGAAACATATTTTTCCTAGGAAATACATGGCATAAGAAAATTAACAAACTTGGAATCATATTTTCTGAAGCCTATAGCTTTTTCTACACATTTTTCAAGTTATCAGCAATATACATGATTAAATAAAGTTCTACAGAAAAGTATCTCAAAAATGACATGCAATAATTTTCTCTCAAGTAGACCTGGTGATAAGGAACCTAGCAAAATTTGTTTCAACAAATTTGGAGCTAAAAGGAGTACACAAACATTTTCTAAAGCATTTAAATAGAATTCTGAAAAATCATTTTTGAAATCCTTTTAAACTTCATGCTCAAAACTGCTAGATACACCCGGTTTATCCACCCAAATCCCGTGCCAGAGAGACAGACAGGCGGGAACCCGGTGGTTCAACCGGCCCCACTGGCCAGCCACCCGGGGCCTTTGCCAGCCACAGCGGCTGGGCCCCGCGGGTCAGCGACCCAGTGGCAGGGAGGTGCCCGGCCGCGGCGGTTCTCGCCGCCGGTGAACTTGCCGGCGGTGAGGTCACCACTGGAGGCTTCCCTGAGACAAGGTGGACCTAACGGTACCCCTACCACGGCCAGTGGAGCTCGGGAGCAAGCCACCGGCGTCCATGGCGGCATGGTGGTGGCGGCTCAACGCCGGCCGGCCAGCTCCGGCTGAGAGGTGGCGCGAGGAGTGGCTGGCGAGCTCTACCGCGCTAGTGCGGTGCTGGTGCACGCGGAAAGAGGGAGATAGGTGAGGCGGAGAGGCGAGTCCCAGGGAGCGTAGCATTCCGGCGAGAGCGGAGCTCACCCGATGGAGCGATTGGCGAGGAAGGGGAGCTCCCCAAGGCTTACCGAGGCGAGCCCAGGGTGCGCGAGGTGACGGTGGAGCTGTAGGCGAGACGGAAGTGGTCGCCGGCGAGCTATAGTGGCCGGTAGCGAGCGAGCTCCGGCAAGGCGCGGCGTGTGGTGGCGATGGCGGGCGCGCGCGCTGCTGCTGTCCAAGAGAGAGACGAAGGGAGGAGCAGGAAATGAGATGCCGGGCGAGCTCTGTGTAGCTTAAGCAGTGGCCAGCAGTGCCAGAGCGGCCGCGGCGCGTGGACGCGGTGTCAGGCCGCCGTCGACGGGTGGCGCCACGCGGCGGGCAAGCCCTGACGCGGTCGAGGGCGTGGCGCGGCGACGGGCGCGGCGCACGCGAATCAGGCCGGAACGAGCGGGCCAGCGCGGAGCTGGGCCGAGGCGGGACACGCGCGGCAGGCGGGGACGCGTGGGCCGGCGCGCGAGGTGGGCTGGCGCGCACGGGCGGGTTCGCTTGGCGCGCTGGGCCGGCTTCGGCCGTAGGCCAGAAGCGAGGCGGCGGCCCGCGAAGGAGAAAAAGTCCTTTTTCAATTATATTTTCAAGGAATTTTTAATGCCAGTTTTTCAAATATTATTTTGAGCAAGAAAATGACCTCTTTTGAAAATGTACCAAAAATGAAAGTTGCTTAGAATTAATCTTCTCTACAACTTTGCTTTTAGGACCAAAGCCAAATTCTTTCTAGATTTTGAATTGTAAGATCAAAGTCCACGTTTAGCTCAAAACCCTAATTTTGGGAATTTATTTTTTGAAGCCAAATTTTGAATTAATTTGAATACAACATTGCTCCAAAAATTGAACTAAACATTGCTAGATGATCTACAATAGTAGCCAAACATGTTTTACTAACCTCGCAAAGAAAAATTCAAGGCAAAACAATTCTTAAACAGGTGTATGCAACATTCAGGTTTCACGCATGTTTCAGATGTTTCAAAGCAATGTTTCAATTGTTATTCACATGATTAAGCATGTATGATTTGGATGCTTGATGATTGCATGATATGCATGATTGCAGTGCCTAAATGCAGACATAACACCGGGGTGTTACAGGTTGCGGCACTGGTGTTTCTTTCGATATTTTGTGATTTACTGGGCCACTCGTGTAAGTTTTTAGTTATTAGTTGCACACTTTGCATTTATGATGATCTTATCAATGTAGGAAAACTGATTATTTTTTAATCCCCCACTCTATAGATGCTACTATATTCCTTGTATATGTGGAGGCACAGATCATTCACCATTACATGATACCAGTGCAATCGACAGGGAGTGCATTCAGTCCGAGAACCTCAGCTCATCACTGTTATTTGTCCGGCAACAGCTATGGACAAGTGAAGCCTTGTTCATCCTATGTTTCACTAAAACATAATATACAGAGATATACGCAGCATGCACTGGAAATTATAATATTAAAATTCTTCTTCTGTCAGGTTGTACTATTTTTCTTTAGTATAATTTTTCGTTTTCTCTCTGGTGGCCTTCAGCTTCAGTAGTATATGAGAGTTTGGATTCTTTGGGATTCTTCAGGTGCAACATAGCTGAATCTTTTCAGTTCAGTAAAGAAATAGCAATCATTTTAGGCCTACGCAATCGTCTGCTTGTTGATGAAGCTAGACGTCGTCGAGTTCAAGAATTTGCTAAGGGCACCGTGTCGCGTCTCATGGATTTAGAGAACTAATAATATTAAAAATTATTTACACGCCTTTGACATGCACTTTGAATAGATGATGTACATGAATTTAGTTTAATATAATAGTTATTTTATGTATTTTTATTGGTCAAACATATTCAAAATATGTGGATTGAGCATGTTTATCGACATATCGACATGCCTAATATTGACATATATACTCGAGCCTGCTACAGAATAATATGGAGATATGGCGGAATTTATTCGTGGATTTATTGGCGCACAAAAGAAATAGATATCGAAGATTTCTTCCTGCTGGATATAAAACATTATCTTAGGTGCATCACGAAAAGTTCTATAAAGTAGAGTTTATAAACATGTGACGTCGCGCTCTCCGTGGACTATTAATTTCATAAACTATGCTTTTTGATTAGCTATCACTTTAATGTTGATATTTAATTTTTACAATATTATTATCTTCTCGTGTGATCCGTGTATTTTTAGTACGAATTATTAGCATATCCGTAGCAACGTCCAGAGCAAGCTACCTAATCACACGGGGAAAAAAAAAAACCCGGAGGTCTACGTGCACGCCCACACCGCTCTACGCTAGCCTTCACGATTTGCGCGAATCTGTTGGTGCGCCAGGGCACGGGTGACGGACGATGGACTCAGAGCCCTCATCATCAGACACGTGGCAGGTTCACGTGCCGGTAACCGCCACCTCCTCGCACTTCGGAGCCCATGGACCTGGTCCAGCCGGGAACCGTGTTACCCCTCCGCCTCTCCCCTCTCTCCACCGATGAAAGGGAAAGCAGAAGCTTCTTTCCCCTCCCTCCCAAAAAGGCATCAAAATTCTCCGCTAGGAAAATCTTCAAAATTCTCCGCTTAGGAAAAAAAAAAAAACTAGATTCGGAGCAATCCATCATTTGTTTACTCCTCGATCGAGAGCCCCATTCGTTAGGGGTTAGGGTCGTAGCGAGGGCTCTGGAATTGGAATCCCAAGAGGAATCACACCCGGGTTTGGGCTTGCGGCGAAGGGAATGTCGGCAACCATCGACCGGCTCACGACGCCGAGTGAGTGCCAAAATGTGTTTGCTTCAACTACATGTTCTTTAGATTTCCTTATGCCTGGTGCTTTCTTGTTTCTTCGATGTTGGGGGTTGGAGAGTGGGGGCGTCTCGCTACTTTGGCTCATCGGTTCAGTTGTAACTCCGCTTTTAGTGGATATAAAGATTTCCTTCTGACAGTTGACTGCTGATAACCTGATAATTGATTGACGAACTCAAAATAACAAACGTGTCCTTCAAAATTCGGTACTTGATTCAAAAAGATGAGAATATTTCTGCTAGATTGATGCCCGCAGGAGGGGGCATTGAGTTTCAACCTTACGGTCTGGTTCGTATGAATGACTTGTAGTTTTACTACCAAATTTTTGTTCTTTGTGAAGCATGGCAATTTGCTAATTTGCCTACTGATTGTTATGACTGCTATACTGATTTCTGATTTCGATTTGGTTGAGACACGGAATGCTGAAAATAGTTTGGGTGCAGGTCATGAAGGTCATGCACACAGTGACGAAAAGAGAGAGTGCAATTCTGATGAAGAGAACTCAGAAGGAGAAAGAAAACCCAAAAAGGGTTCTTTCAAGAAGAGAGCAGCTACTGCAGGGGTATACATTTAGGCATTCCTTAAGCAGAAAGAGTGAAAACCAAGAATGATAACCATGTAGCCTCAATAAAAGACATAAGAGATGTTCAAGAGCTGGAGATTGTTGAAAGGTTCCGCCAGTGTTTACTTGATGAGGGCCTGTTGCCAGAACATCACGATGATTATCACACGATGTTGAGGTATTGCCTTATCGCATTTGCTCATCTTAAGTTTCTTGGTTCTTCTCTTCTGTCAGGGTTTTTTACCTCCTGCACAATATTTTTTATATGAAAAAAATCTCATGAATAGAAATTCCACCTCCTTATTTGGTTTAATTTTTTTTTCTATGCCTTAATACGTGTAGGTTCTTGAAAGCCAGGAAATTTAATATTGACAAAGCAAGCATATGTGGTCAGAGATCCTTAGATGGAGGAAGGAATTTGGTGCTGACAATATAGAGGTAAAGCTAACTATCTAATATACCATGATATATGCAGTGTAATTATTTCTTTTTTGTTTAATTTAAAAGTCCTAATCTGGTCCTTTAAGGAATTTGACTACACCTGAATTAGATGAAGTTGTGAAGTACTATCCAGGCAGTTTTTATCATGGTGTGGACAAAGAGGGAAGGCCTGTTTACATAGAATTAATTGGGAAAGTTGATACCAACAAACTAGTGCAAATCACAACTATTGACCGGCTATGTAAAATATCATGTCAAGGAGTTTGAGAGATGTCTCCAGATGAGGTTTCCTGCTTGCTTCTATTGCTGCGAAAAAGGCACATAGACTCATCTACTACGATATCTGGATGTGAAAGGCGTGGTATGTGATTTTTATTTACAAAACATTTCCCTCAACAAACTTTATTTTTAAGGGGGTTAGAGTAGCAATTACTTGTTTTTGTAAGGTCAAGGGCCTAAAGAACTTCTCGAAAGATGCAAGAGAGCTATTTATGCGGTTGCAGAAGATCAACAATGACAACTATCCAGAAGTATGTTATTCCGAACTTCCAGTACTAGTTTTTTTACTATCCGTCACTTCCCTGCCTCCCTGGTTATCTCTTCTACCTAATGTACATGGTTCCTTTTCAATTATCGCTGCTCATGAATTCACCATTTTTGTCTGGGCCTATACAGGGAAGTAATTTTCTAAGGCATTATGAATGATCTTGCAGACCTTATACCAACTTTACATCATAAATGCTGGCCAAGGCTTCAAGATGTTATGGGGTACAATAAAATCATTTTCTTGATCCAGAAACTGCTATCAAAAATTCATGTATGGTTGCTACTGTTTATTGCTACTGTCTTATCTTACTATTCATGTGTAGTTTTTGGTTTATATATACTGATTCTCACCAATCTTTTCCACATCAAGGTCCTCGGAAAACAAGTACCAAACTAAATTACTTGAAATAATTGATGGCAGGTTAGGATCTCAAATCCTGTTAACTGGTTTTCTGTTTGGAATTTGGATTCCATCCTAATGTTTTTCAATTCCATGTTTTCAGTGAACTCCCAGAATTTCTTGGTGGCAAGTGCAGGTGTGAAGAGTATGGAGGTTGTCCGAAATCAGATAAAGGCCCTTGGAAGGATCCTGAAATTGTCAAGGTATTTTCCTAGTGCTGTCCTCATCATTCTGACTAGTTGTCCTGTTTATAATACTGAAATAAAAGGCTTCAATTCTCAGAGGGTTATCAATGGTGAGGCAAACTATGGTCGGCAAGTTCTTGCTGTATCAAGCATAAATCAGAAGGAAGTTGGTTGTACTGAACACTCAACTGTAGCCTGCTTTACATGGACGTTACTTGGAACATCTTTTTTGAGATTTCCATTATTTACCTTATAAATCTTTCCCCCTTAGGAGCAGGAAAAGGCAATGATGCCTCTGCCGAATCTATTTCTGAGGTGGAAGATGTTTCTTCTCCAACGGCTTTAGTGGATCCCATAAGCCCTAATTTGAACCCATGTGGATGAGGCAAGTATCCTTTTACTCTTGGGCATCTGCAGAGTCAATGATAAGTATGCTATCCTACAGGTTTTATGACTTCAAATGATTCAGTTGCATATGTAAATGTCTCTTTTGGGTTACTGCTTCTTAATGGTTGAACTCTTTATAATCTTTTTAATTGATCAATGTGATGATCGATAGATGTTTTGCTGTTTACAGTCAAAATTTCCAGGATCATGCTTCCTCATCTGATGCCCCACCCATTACAGGGGATAGCATCCCTGCTGTTGACAAGGTCGTGGATGCATGCTCCAATGCAAGAAGCAGCTCGACGCCTTCCAGCTCAGGTCTTTATGTAATCATGTCATTCATAGACTAGACTCCTATGAGAAGTTCCTGTGATTTGTGACCAACTGCATTGAGAACTAACTAGATGCAATACTACACGTGCTGAACAGTCTAAATCTCAAATAGTGGTGCATATTGGGCAATTTCGACTGGTTTTTAAGATTATTATAGGATGATCTACTAAGTTAGCTTGGGAGTTACATTGACTGAGTTCTTCATGCATGCTTCATCAGGTTCTTTCTCCTTGAGAAATATACCGGTAACATTGGGAGGACTTAAAACTCGAATTGTCGCGTGGTCAACAGTCTTAGTCCTGAGCTTGTTGGCATTCCCTCCGTTCTGTCCTGAGCATAGCGACCAAGAGGCTCTCAACACCCAGGCCCATCACATGTAACCACTATAGTTGCTGACTTCCGTTCAAGGATATACGGGAAATGGCACCCTTACATCTGTATTGACACGCTTGGTGAATTGGAGGAGAAGATTACAGACACTTGAAGCAAAGCCACCCACAAGTGCCATTTGAAAAGGAGGAATTGTTACATACTTCCGTTTACCGCGTGGATGTGTTGGAAGCTGAACTAATTTCTATGAAGAAGGGTACTCTTGTTTTCTTAAAGAAAAAAAGTAGCTGTAAGCTGGTTACCAGGTTGACCCTAGTTTGGTATCTTAAATTTTTAAGTATATGTTGTTGTAATAATATTTTTCTCAGCCATGTTAGTTACATCAAGAATTTGGCTGTTCACTAAATTTCTTGATAATTTTGTTGTACCAGAACCCAGACGTGAAATCCTAGATTGATACATGGAGCTCATGAAACAGTTAATAGAAATGCTACTTTTCCTGTACTGAACATTTGTTTCTCTCGTGAGCAGGTCTTGTATGAGACATTGATTCGGCAGGATGAGCTGCTTGCATATATTGACCAACAACAGACAGCCAAATTTTGTGTAAGTAACGGCCGTTCGTATAGTTTGCCTTTCCTTTCAAGAGCATACCATTTTAATCTTCCCTCTTCTAGTCAATGGCACCAAGTACGCAATCTCATATTTGTCCATCCATCATTTGCAGGGGCAGAAGTTCTGCTTCTAACGCGTTTGGCTCGGCTCTCCGGGGCTCCGGCTCCTCCATGCAGCGACTGTGCAACCCTGTAAGATCACTGTAGCGCGCTACAAAAAAACAGCTCCGGCTCCTGTACAAGATGAACGTGGATTGAGAATGAGCTGCCGGAGCTACGTTTGTGGTGCTCCGCGGCTCCGCCACTGTACCCGCACAGTGGCAGAGCAGGAGCCGGCAGGAGCTCCACCAAACGCGACCCTAAGGGCTGGAGGGGCTCCGGCAGCCCTGGCTCCGAGCACTCTAACAGGAGTATTGTGGCGGAGCCCGCCGGACCCTTAGAACGCTGGCTCCTCCGGCTCCTCCACTTTGCAGTTGTATTTTGCCGAAGCCTGAGCCGCCAGCCAGCTCCGCGTTACAGTGCTGTACAGTGCGCCTGTGCAGGGAGCCGGAGCCGGAGCCGGAGCCGGCGAGAGCGGGTGCCAAACAGCCTCGAAGTACTGGAGTACCTGCCACCTATTTTCTTCTCTTTGGAGATGGCATGCTGCTATTGTGGACGCAGTATACTTGCAAATATCTTGGTATTTTGTTTTTTTTTCAAATATCTTCGTATTTTGTTGCGGTGTAAAGAATTACAATTTTTAGAAATAGATAGGATTGACGAGCAGGGTAGCTTCTCTTGAGATCTTGTTTCAGTAAAAAAAGAGAAGTTTGATATCTTCTGCGCATTTTCAAGCAGATGCAGGCGTAATGTTTCCAGTACTTAGTGCAAGGCTCGAGCGGTCTGGTTGGTGGATGGGGTTGGATCGTATATTTTGGTTTGGTTGGTGGACAGGGCTGGATCGTATATCTTGGGGATGCAAGTTGAGTGGAACTCTTTTAGAAAAGGTGTTTGGTGAGGTTGCACGAGCGGACGGAAGAAAAATAAAGATACTGTTTGGTTACCGCGAGAGGAGATACAATCTATCTAGCATGTGCACGGACGTGTGGATCTATCACCTTTATCCTACATCCACCGAGCGGCCCGGAAGTGAAGCATAATTTGGATTTATCCCCGACAATTTGCATCCACCGGTACGAGCACTGCTATGCATGTAGCCAACCAAAAACACTATTTAGACAATTTTATATGGCTCCACTCATATAGGTTGAGCGCTTGGGGTTGAGGTCGTGTTTAGTTCGGCCGATTGGGCGACGACGAAATCACTGTAGACACAGTGATGTTTTGTTTTTATTTGGTAATAATTGCCCAATCGTTAGGCTCAAAACGTTCGTCTCGCAAAGTACAACCAAACTGTGCAATTAGTTTTTGTTTTCGTTAATATTTAGTACTCTATGCATGTACCGCAAATTTGATGTGATGGGGAATCTTCTTTTTGCATAGTGTCGAAGTTGGAAATTTAATGGAACTAAACATGGCTTGAGATGGACCTGCCATTGTTTTACATGTGACGTGTGAAGAAGCATCCAAAAAGAACCATGATCAATAGCCATGGGGATGGGATGGACCTGCCATTGTTTAACACTAGTGGAATACGCGCGCCCTTGCGCGCATCGGGTAAGTGTATGTGCTGTAAATAGAAAATATGTCTTGGCAATGTTTACAATTGTCTTATCTTCTCTCCATACAACCTCAAAGACAACATGAATCATCAGATCGATATTTCACAATTCATTAAGGTCCAACTACAGCTTCGGAACAAAGCAAAGTAAATGTGGTCATTATGTGAACCTAAGGTAACAAATGCAGGTGTCTCAACTAATTTCAAAGTTACACATTCATGTACAATTATCATATGCTAGATTCATGATCCAAAGAGTCCTTAGAGTTTAATCCCATACAAATCCAGACCAACGAAACGGGCTGTAGATGTTGGCGTTTGGTTGTTTTTCTACACTGTTCACTGTAAGGAGCACATATTCTGGTAGAAAACAAAAGCAGAGAATGGGGATTGAGAGGACCAAATGAAGTGGAATGCTGAAGAGATAGGCACACGTCTTCTATTTGTGTGCAAGAGAAACATACCTATTGAAGTGGCACAAATGAAGGCTAGAGCCACACAGGCGCCTAGGATGTGGAAACAAAATGTCAATCAATCTGAAATTAACAGGGAAAATGGTTGTTGAAACATTAACTTTGGATCTATCTACTGTTAATAAAAATACTTGTTTAAAAAGCACTCCAAATTATAGCAGAAAAAGTCACAGTTTTGCAGATAAATGTAGAGCATGATGACTGTTAGCCGTGTCAGTTTATGGCATGGTGAATGTACCTGCCATCCACGGTAGATGACCCAATTCATGTTGTTTGCATCACGGTAATATCTCCAAGTCAAAGCTCGCTGCATGGAGCGTCTGCTGTGAAAGCAGATTTGCTTGTAGATTCGCTTTGCTTAAATGGATGATAAAGTTTTGGTGGTATATATGTTACCTTGGAAATGGCGACATATAAGTTAAATGATACTGCAATCTCTTTTGCAATTTCATCTGGGTGCATGCTGTATGCGTTTAGTCTTCCAATGCCTGTGTATTATTGATGTGTATCTGAAATTGGTTAATGGCGATGGTAATTCATGATGTACCCTTTGTATTGGGTACATATAATTGGCATACGATGGTGACGTAGTACCTTTGTTGTTTTGTGGTGCTTCCACAGAGGACCGATGGATGTACCGTGCTTTGAACAGGTGTAGCTGAAGCCTGTAATATGCATTAGATATTATATGAATATGTCAATAGATGACATGTCAGTAAAAAAAGATCATATTTTTTAGGGGTACAATGCTAATGGTTCACCTGTCTGGCAGCAAGACACTATTGTGTTTGAACCTATGTTCTGGAACTATAGTAATTAGGTGTGTTATTAGCAAGAAGGGAAGCCTTTTCTTTAAGGAAAGGGAAATACTATATCTTAACTGTAGAAGTATGTGGCCACCTCAAACTATGCATGAAGATATGATCGGAGATACATGCAGTAGACGATGCATTTGTCTCAGTACTGTCAAGAGTGATTTGCTTGAATACAGTACTGAGACATGGATTCATTCTATGATAAGACAAAATAATCTTGATTGACCTCATTTGCTATCTTATTTAGTGAAGCGGAACTTTCCTCAGAAAATAAAAATAGCTGATGGGAGCATTTGCTTTAATTTCTAGCAGGTTATGCACTATGTAACAAGAAAGTCAAATTTTGAACGTTTAAGGTTTAAATGAACCAGAAGTGTTCATTAAGCACATCGGTGACTTGAATTTCGAAAGGCATTAATATTAGTTGAAACTAATTAGAGTACCAGAACTATCATTTGTCCAGTGCACGTAGCTCCCGCTTGCGCAGGGTCAGGGGAAGGGTCCGACCACTTGGGTCTTTTGTACACAGCCTTTCCATGCATTTCTGCAAGAGGCTGTTTCCAGGACTTGAACCCATGACCTCATGGTCACAAGGCAACAGCTTTACCACTGCGCCAAGACTCCCCTTCTAAGACAAGCTAACATTCACAAATCATATTCCATTCATCGTATATCAGCAGTTGCTTTGTGATATATGATTATGGTTGTTCACTTCTTTTCCCATTTTTCAGATCAATCTAATCCTAGAATATATGAATAATTGAGAAGCTTTAAAGATAATAAGAGTGCAAAAAATCTGTGTGAAGTTACTGAAGCAGTAAGTATATATTGCAGTAAAAAACCCTAACAAATTTACCTGAGCAACCAATATCCTAAAATCTCAAATCATAGGCATCCATCAGACACAATCATAGGAGGGTACAATTAAGGATTTAGCTGCAGCAACAAATGAAAACAATTTTTTGATGCATTTACCATACTATATATGTCATCTCACTCGAAGAACAACAATTATTGATGCCTTTACCGTACTATTTATGTCATACATATCACTCGAAGAACAACAATTACTTTGGCAAAGAAGGAAACAATGGTTATCAGAAAAGTCAATAAGCTATGATGCCTTTTTCATTATCTTAATCAAGCATTGTATGTTTGAAAAGGACAAACGGATGTTGTAAATCGATCATTCTGAATAACAATAGTAGAATAGAATAGAACCGGCAGTCCGGCACGTGAACGTGCATATGAATAACCAGAGGTTACAAATTCAGCAAGCAACACTATGACTATAGGTGGAAAGTGCAACGTAGATGAGGAAAATAGAAAGAAAAGTAGGAGTTTAGCCCACCAGTCTGAACAACAGCAACCTGCGATTTGTAGGAGCAACAAAAGTGTCTGTTGGATCTTTGAAACAAATGAGAAGCACCCAAGATGTAGGGAATATAGACCTAACAAAAAACAGACACGCATATGAGCCGACACTGCAACGCAAAAAAAAAAGAAACAAAAACTGCTTAACAACAATGTATATTAGCAAAACCTTTCATAAGTAGGAATGCATCACATGAATTGGCAAATGCCTAGAACAGCCTTTCATAAGCAAAGAGGCTTTCAGCGTAATTTTAGTGATACGCAGCACACCCACACCATCAGCATATAATGAGCACATGTTTAGATTGCAAACAGCGGAATGTGTTTAGGTAGCAAACAGTGGAATATGTTTAGAGGGAAAATAAATTGATTAAAAAACATTAGAGCATTTTAGAGGTCTCGGTAATTTGGCCAGCATCATTTGTTCATGAACTTGGAGCTTGAAGGCATGATTAGAAATGGGTTACTCTCATAAATCGCATAATCTAAGTAACAGGTCATGCCTACTACAGTAGTACCTCACAAGCGAATGAACATCTTGATATCCTCTTTGGTTGCGCCTATCGATAATGCCCTTGAAAAGCAGTAGCCTATTGGGGCTTCACCCGTATAATCTGATACTAATCTTCATTCTGTATCTGTCTGGATAGATGAATGGACAACATTAAGATCGTTTCCCCATGATGAACTCATCAAGGTTTTGAAGATCGGTGGAAGAACACAGGCATTTCATTTACAACCATCAATTTTCTAAAGCTTTCTGATTATTTGCAGGAATCCTCATCAATGCGAGGTACAATTAAATAAACAATTATCTCGAATAAAACCTCACCAGGATGTCGAATAAGCAGGCACATGTATGCTGAACTCAAAGGGTATTGTTGAACTAACCTGCACAAACCTCAGATTTAGAAACACTATAAGCAGTACCATATATGTGCAGTTTGGTTGAAATTGGAATCATAAAAAGAGGTTAGGTTCATGTTGATCCCCACCTATTCGAGCACAGCATTCAGTACCACTCCATAGGCTTCCTCTATTTCCATTAGTATGATATCCTTGTTTTTATCTTCAAAAGAGCTTTGCCTGAAACTAGGTATCCATAAAACAAAGGTAACGATTCATATAGCGGGATACAGATGCATTTGTTGGGAAAGATTTCGTGTAATAGAATTACTAAGAACAAATCGCCTTCACACTATATATATGCGCAGCTGTTGGCATGGACTATTGCAAGGCTGTAGAAAAACTAACAACACCCGAAAGTAAGATCTTAGATGAAACTACTGTTGAGGAGAACTATGACACACTAAGTAAATAAATGGCTCACCTTCATGACCATAACCCTCTCTGTACGAAATAAGCCTAGGCAGTAGTGTGAATTGCATGTACACTTGATCCCTAGGCACCAGGACATATAACAACCGAATTGAAACAAAGTGCGAGATTAGTAGGCACAATAGGCTGTAATTAGATCAGATCCGAATACAAACGGATTAGGCTCGGGTCTGGGTGCTCGGCTTGGCACAACAGGAAGGGAAGCGAAAGGGTGGGCGTACCTGGTGGAGCAAACACAGACCGACGCCAATCAGCAACACAATAGAAGAAAGAAGAGGAGGGTTCTAGGGAGGGGCTTGGGGAATGAGAATACATTTTAACGGGTGCAATAGAAGCGTGACCTTTGGAAGCAGTTGGAGCTTGGCCGATGCAGCAACCAATGAAAGGAAAATATTTTATGTTCCCTGTTTAGTTTCCAATCCTTGAATTGACATAGTGGCAACAATAGTGATACTGTTAGGGAAATGAATTTTACATTAATTAGAATGTGTTTGGGAAAATGATAGATTAATAATTATGACCAGTTTGTAGCAGGAAGCCTTACTATGAATTATCAATGTAAGCAAACCCAAGTGATTTTTCATGTATGCGCACCAATAAACTTGAGACCCGTGAAACCCACATAGAAGGAAGAGTGAACAATCATTTTGCCTACACCTGGACAGAAGGCGAAAAGGGCTACTTCAACTTAGTCAAAGATCTGCAGCAAGTTTTTTGTATGGTGACATTCATTTTGCCTGCACCTGGGCAGAAGGCAAAAAAGGGGTAGTTCCATTTAGTCAAAGACCCGCAGTAATTTTGTTGTATGGTGACGTGCAAACTTCTCTCTACGGAGGATGTTATAAGGCACTCTGGAATACCACTTTGCACGAAGGGAAGTGTGGCATCGAAGGCATGAAAGCGGAATTTTTTTTAAATAATGGTTGGCTTATGTAAAATCGGAAATTGTGGATAATACCTAGATACTAATGCACCATTGAAATAGAATTCCTGGATGTGCATAGGTACTAATTATAGCACTAAAACACTAAGGGTAGCAAACTAAAATACATAGGTATACTACACTTCTGACAAATATATAACTTACTCGCTGGACCACTCAAAATTGTGCCATAATATAATTCTGAAGAAGATTTGTTGAATATATAAAATAAAGTGAAATTGGTAACACCATAAGATCATGGCACTTCAATTCAGTAGGTGTACCTTTTTAAGTGCACATGCTATGGCGATACAATTCCATTCCCTTGAAATTTGAGATAGAAACCTGCATACTACACATTAAATTGCAGGCAATTAGGAGGACTAAGCATTATTACATCATGATTAATAGAAGAAGGTAAACCAAGGCCAGCTATATGATGCAGCAAAAGAGAAATGGCTGCAGCAAACCAGGTGCCCAGCGGTGAACCCCTAATTCCGCACAATAAACAAAGCGGAAAGCATTCCTGTGGCATCAAGCCATTGGTGTATCAAAGAAGAATGGGAAAAAATCATAAAATGTGTTATTCACCTGCTAGCATAAATATCTGTTGGTAGCATAGTCTGACAAAGGTGGCACCTGGGCAAAAATTAGGAGCTGGTAAAATATATATACATTCTGAAGCCAAGGAGTGCATGACCGAAAATGGATTTTTAATAGAATTATAGGAAAGAGTTTAAATTACCAAGGGAATTCTTTTGGGCAATGTAGAACCCAGATTACATTAAAATATCATTTGGCTATAGTTAACTGCCATCTAGGATTCTAAAGAACACATTTGTTTCAGTTAACTGCCATATATAGGCAACCATAGTAGTTTACCTGAACCAGTTCAGCAAAGATTCTTCTTTTCAACAAAAGGAACAGATGAGTCTGATTCATGAGAAAAGTAGCAATAACAAATGCCCCAACTTTCATAAACGGATGCTTTAATGAAAAGTGAAAAAAGGAAACATATCTTGCCAACATTGGTTGGCCTAGCATTGCTGGTGGTTCGTCCAGCTAGGTTGGAATGCAAAAATCTGAAAGAGCACTGTAACATATGAAAGGTGTACAACTGTGAACTTTGTAGTTTTATTGCTTGTGCATAAGTATAGGTAGGGAACGACAACAGTTGAAGATTGCTCATAAATGTGGGATGAATTCGTTCGATTCAGAAATGAATGATGGTAAAAGAACATAGCACAGATTACGCACAATATATAGGCAATCCATGACATCTCGCTGCACAGAGGCATTAGATGTTTACAAATTGCATAGGAAGATAAGAGTTGTTGACTAATCAGACCCTGAAGTTATCTGAGAATAATTGATTCTACAGCTCTGATTCTAAACCCTAAAACTGCAAATGGCAAATACCTCAAGCCTGCAGGAAACATGTTGATAAGAGTGGGATTATCATAAGAAGATTAAGAATAGGCTGTAAACAAATTGCAACCTGCATGTGCCCACATGCTGCCTTTAGTGCTCTGGATCTCTAAGCTCATGCTGAGTTTTAGACGAAACCATTTGGCTGCAGAAGTAATTACTATGATGAAATGGCTACACAATAGGCTGGAGGTAAGTATCTCATTCTTGGGTAATCAATGTTACTCGACTGCACCAAAAATAGAAGGAAACTGATAAGAGTTTGAATCAATGCGAGAACAACATGACAGAACTTACTCCCTAAACAGATCGAGGAAGCATCGCGAAGAACAAAGGACTTATATTTTACTCACAGAGCTGCCATAAATAATTAGTGCTCCTAGAAACTACCCCCAACATGCATCTCTATTGGCTGAATTTTTTCTCTTTTTCTCTTAATTGGAACTCTTTGAAGTGAGAACCATGAGATGAATCAAAACTAAATGCAAAGAAGACAAATCACAATTTGCTTGTCAAATTATTCTGTGAACTCACATATTTGTTCTTCACAATTGCAAGCTGGACAGTAGGAACCCAAAACTGCAGCAGACATCGCATTCTCCTATCTAACAAACGTAGCACCTTGCCCTTTGTAGTGACCCTTGGTGTCCACCTCCGAACCTACAATTTTAGCAGACATAGGATTCTCCTCTATACATATACAAGAATAATACATCGGTAGTCAGTGAACGTATATGAACCAAGGGCAAGTAGACAAGGAAATTGGTATGTACCTTTGCATCGTCCAAAACAACATCTATATGTGGTATCAGACTATCATCAAGTGAGTGGTATCCCCGTATCCCATCTTATTAAGACACAGAGACAATTTGCTGCTTGCCTTGGTTGCTGATGTAGCATTCGAAGGAGATCGTTGGTGCCTCCAAAATACACAAAATAGAATAGGTAGAAAGAGATGCCAAAAAACAGGAATAACCAATCGACCAAGCTAAAAAGAGATGCAAAAAATAGAGTGGTGAGCGCTATAAAAATAGGATATACAATCGCAGCGCCTAGATAAATCAAAGAAAACTGTGAGATAAATAATAGTAATTTCCAGCGGCATTTGTCTTGTAAAGGTTTGTAAAATTTATGTCATAGCAATCGAAAATGTCATTTTTTTGTATGAAGACAAGATCTTTAGAGGCCTCAGGAACATGGCTATGATCATTTGTAAATCCGCTTGGAGCCTCAAGGCATGCTGACAAATTGACCACTCTCAGAAATTGCATAATATAAGTGACAACTCATGCCCAGTACCTCACAAGCGACTAAACATCAGATCATATCCTTGAGCAATGGGTATACAATTGTCATCACAGGCCGAAGAAAGGGGAAAACTGCATAATAAAAAAAAGACATTGCCAAATTAGTAGTCGTTATAGAACTGTCTCTTTGTAGAAGGTTTGGGTAAGTAACTGTGGAGCAACAAATTATCTGGGACAAAAAATTGTGCGGAAAGCATCTAACGGCATAACTCAAATTTAAACAATTGGTCTGACCATTTGACGAGGTTTCCTTAACTAAGTACGGAATAACAATTTGAAGAATCCAACATATACGTACGACAACATTTTAGAAAATAGTACCTGGCATGCATGGATTTTAAAGACTAACACGGAATTGAAAGCAAAAAAGAGCTAGGAGAGAAGCAAGGCAGCACATGCGTCTGTACTGGCTAGATTTGAAGCTGGGCCGGAGGCTTCTGACGGGAGCAGGCCGCGCCGAGGGGTACCCGCATCGTCGGGTACCGACGGGGCCCGGTCGAGCCGTTGCGCCATGAATCGCGGGCGGCGTTCTGGACGTTGGCACCGACCATTGCACGTCCACGGAGGAGAGAGGATTCTGGGGGAGGAGGCATCAAATGAGGGAAGAGAAGAAGAGGACTACGTACCAGTAGATGTGGCCGCGGAGCAGAACCACCAGCGCGGCCGATGATGAAGTGTCAAGCTAGGGTTTCGTTGAGGCCACGCGGATCGATGTCAGGAGGCAGCGCCGAGGAGCCAGGGGCAGCGGCGCCTACAGCTAGCGGCGGGGATCCACTGCGCCGCGCCGTGCCGTGCCGGAAGGCAGCGACCACCGGGGCCCTTCCGGACGGCCGTGCCGCACACCGGGGGTGCTGCCGACCTGGCCGCGCGCAGGGCGTGGAGGCTGCCGCGTTCGGGCCCAGCCTCTGTGCTGGCACACCAGGAGAGAGTGAGAGGAAGGAGAGGCGCGGTCGGGGGCAGGGGCGTGAGCGCAAGCAGCGGCGGCCTGCTGCGGGAGGAGGCGGGGAGGACGACGGGGAGGAGGGGAAGAGGTAAGGTGGAGACCGGTTTTTTTTTGTTGTCTCTTGAAGGATCACGAAGCGAAATTAGAAGGCCGCGTATATATTTGGTGGGCCGGCTCCGGAGCAAAAGCCGCACAACACCGAGGGAAGTTGAGAAAAGCAGATGAAAGCCACGAAGGAGCTGTAGAAGCCGCTTCTAGCCGAATCCGGTCCAGACAACCGCGGCCACACGATCGAAGATCTGACGGCTGAAAATAATTCGGGCGACGTGGACGGTGGTTCTGTCGGAGGAGCATGTCCGGCTTGTCTAGTTAAATAAGAACAAAACTAGGGTGTTTCAGTTCCTGGGTGTTGTTCATAGTAGTTTTCGTTTGTTTTTGATGTGTACTTGGTTGCTTCGATCAGTGAGTAGAAGAGTTGTTCATAAGTGTTGAGGCTGGAAGCTGATGGTCAGAAGCTAAGTGCAGAGAAAGTTGAGCAAATGTTGGAAGGTAAATATAATATGAGACTCCTTGATACCTATTCACTATTAATGCAATCTCATTCATATGCATGTGTGTAATGATTGTCTGATTTTGCTTCCATGATATTGTTACCCTATTCCTTGTGACATATTGAGTTTATGCATGTGGGTAATATGCTTAGCTTGCTTTAACCAATAGCTATGATATGTAATCTTGATTAACGATATATCCGACTCTATGATTAAAAGATGCTTTTTAGTAACATGGTACAAAGAGGCTAGAATATTGGGCCTTTCGTTTGGTGCGCTAGTTTCTCTCCATAAGGACTTCTCTTTAAGCGGTAACCTAGGATTTAACGTACAACCATGAGGGCTACATGGCTCTGACTTTGGCTAAATAAACATAGCTTTTCTAGCTTGTTAGTGATCGCCGAAAGGCGCAAGACGGTGGTTCTAATATGGGTATAGTTTGGCTTCTGGTCTTCTATGTACTACCATGATGGTGTGTCCACTATAGTAAGGAGGGTACCTATATCTGTCGGCAAATCTGGAACCTCGCGGCTCCTAACTTGTTAGAGGGACGTCTAAAAGGCTTCATGGTGAAACCCTGCCAACTCACCCTAGAAGTGGGTATAGAGGTTGGCCGCCTTAGGCGTATGGGGATCATGGCTCATGGGTAAAGATGTACAACCTCTACAGAGTGTCTTTAAACTGATATATCAATTGTGCACTCGTTCATGAGTAGCCTGCATCCTTATTAAATAGTTGGTTCTTTGGACGGTTTGGTTATCTTTAATATTGTTATTATCTTTAATTATTACTCACACTTGGGAACTTAAACATAACATACTTATAATGGTTAAAACTTAATCAACTAAAATTGTGTACCATAGTCTAACCGTATCTAACCTTTTAAGCCTACTTGAGCGATGGTTTGCTTACGCTTGCTTTATTCAATTACTCTGGCAAAATCCCTAATGTGTACCAGAAGGTGGATCTTTTTGCTTTTTCTAAGGAGTACCAGAAGTGTTGCGCATATGCTTCCCCAGTTAACTGTCTCTGTGGTTTTTGGAGGCTTCACTTGAAGATTAGAAGTTACGTTTCCGCTTTTTGTTCGCTACTCTATCTCTATGTAATATTGTTATTCAATATGTAATAAAACATTTGCTCGTGATAGTAATTTGTTGCTATATGTGTTATTTGACATTCTGGACACACATATGATTTGCACTCAATTTTATTCTTAAAACTAGGCGTGACATGGTGGACTAGACAGGTGGGGTCGAGTGACCCCCTATAGGGTCAGTCGACCCATGGATCCACTAATATTGCATCCAATGGCGATGGTTGATCCTCTAAGGCGGTTGATAGTTGGCCCAAGTCGATTGATCACCAGAATATGCATTCTTTCATCCTTGGTGGGCCTTTAATCCTTGTGACACTTTTTATGGAGGCTGTTGGATCAAATCGACACCAAATCAACACGTAGATGTGCTGCATTTTATGCTTGTTGGCCATTCCCACATATTGGTGATATGGATGGAGAAGTGGCAGGTCGACAACCTAGGTGGGGTCGGCCGACCCTATTAAGTGGGGCCATGGTGCTGTTGCTTTGTTCCCTGTGCTCCTAGTGCTTATTCCTGGGATGGAGTTTTTACTGAGGCGCGCACGTGTAGGTTGCAAAGGGCAGTCGTCGTGACTAGGTTTTTGAGTTGTATTTGCCTCTTCTTGTATGAGCATCTACTAGGTCATGTAGTACCAGCCATAATCTGGTAGCTGAGGGGCTACTGTTGGGGGATCCCATATAGCATATAGGACAAGTTTCCCTCTAGAAGAGGTCCAACTAGTGCTAGTGCAGTGACATGTAAAACACACTCCCATCAAGGGGACACCTAAGTATCCAATGTCTATATATAGCGTCCAAGGGCATGAGGGCAAGGGGGCTCTCTCCCACCCACTTTCATTTGTTTGTCTCAAGATCCTTGCCGTCTTCTCTCCTATGTACTCTCTCCCTTAACCTGTTCGGGGTCTGCTAAAAAGTATATATAATGGGTAAAGACATGTTTTGAAAAATCTATACCAATATCCACTAAAAAATCATGTATAAGTGGTGTAGTCATCATTGCCTTATTTGAAATATGGGTTTAGTATCATAGACTTTTGGCTCTCTTTTCTGATGTGGGTACACCAATCTAAGAAAGTAATCTTTATGAACTCTCTATATATGCCAATTGCCACAGAGATCATGATTTCTTTCGCTAATTAGCTTATCCCGATCAGCGTAGACAATGATTTATAGAATGCATAGAAAGACTCTTCAAACATTCCACCCCAGCTGAGGCCCTTTCATTTACCACAAAGAGTTCTTCCATGAAGCATCAGCAAGCCACTCTCTTATTTTAGTATTCTTGATAGTTTCATCCACGATGCTAGTGACTCCTGATTGAAAGTAAAACTTTTTTGGTGATTGAATTTTTCGAAAGAAACTCCAATAATGGTATGAATTCAATAGTTTCAATCAAATTTGGAATTTTAAATTCCATGATCCTAACATCCTCTAAATGGTATTTGTAGCTTCTAGATTTTAGCGGCTTTGACCTTTCTGATTCCAACGCTCCAACAACTACCCACTGGCGCTTGTGGCTACTCAGTTGTGCCTGTGGCTGGTGGTGACGCTATTGTTGGTGACTAGCAGGCTCATAGAGGGAGTTGAAGCCAGTATTGATATCGGTTGAGCGAAGAGCTGCTTTACGTTGCATAATCAAGTCAATTTGCGCATATGTTGTGTTGTCGCTACGAGGGTAGCATAGGTGTGGTGGCTGTTGCTGCTGCTGTTGGTGGATAGTCTAGCGGGAGAAACCGAGCTCATGATGCATCTGAGGGAACCATGAATTGCTTGGTGCCCTATAATCATGCCAATCTTGTATGATTGGTACATTGTAGCTGAAAGAGTTGCCCAATCGAGCGGGTTGGTGGTTATGATGACCAATGGAGGAGGAGATGCTTGAGGCCCTGCAATCATTCCAATTGTGGCCACTTGTCACGTTGTGGCTGCAAGGGATGCCCCAGTTGTGGCGGCTGGTGTTGATGCTACTGCTCGTGAGAGATAAGTGCTCGTCATGTTCCTCATGTAGCCCATCAGTGAAATAAACATATCCTCCAAACACTGAGGTACTTGATACTCTTCAAGCAGTTGCTAGTGACCCATCGGTGGAGATCACTCCTGTGCAGGTTTTGTCATCGCGAGTCATTTGGCGCGGTGGCTCTCTGGTGTAGTAGGTGTTGGTTCAGCGAGCCAACCAGCCCCAGTCAATGGCTTCGCGGGAAGATGCGCATGACATGCATCGTCGTTATCCAACAGCTTGGAGGCAAGCTGTCACCAAAGGGAGCGTCAATGTCACGAACCTGATCATGACTGCATCTTAAAGTAGCTAAGCACGGAGGACTGTCAGAGCGCAGGAGGAGAAGCACTCTATGGAGTCATAGTTGGGCTTGGCCTGTTAGGCTGTAGTGGCTTGACCCAATTTGTGAAGGCGGTTGCGGCTGTGAATAAAAGCCGTTGTAACGAATGGTTCTGTTATGCTTATGGTTATGCCTGAAATGTTAAAACTGAATCTCAAACTGACTTATCTGTTTCCCTCGTTCTTCCTCATCTGAACTCTCAAAATCCCCCCGTTTCTCAAGTTGACTTAGGGATCGCATTAGGGTGTTTGCTCGCCGACCGTCGCGCTGAGCTGCATAAGGCGTTGTTGTCGCTGCAGTATTTGCGTAATAAAGTGAGTGCAGGCGTGTACCACCCTATAGGTAGCGAGTAGGCCGGCTGGGCTCATTTTCACACGCTAGACGCAAATAGGTAATGTGGCCCAGTTTAGGCCCAGGGCCAGGCTCCTCCCCAAGTCCCTTCCAACCGTGGGTAGGCTTCATTCTTTCTGGAGATCGAGAGCAAAGGCAGGCATGTGCGAATCATTGCCTAATGAGGAGTCCGTGGGGTTACGCCCACAGTGAGGTGAGGTTCAGCGAACGTGAGAGCTAGCCACATTGCAGGATCCGGCCCTGCTAGCCAACCCATTAGCGGGTTGCATTGTCAAATGGAACATTGGCCTACTGGGCTTGTAATAGCGTAGTAGGCGCAATTGAGAGTAGGAGAGGGAAGCGTATGTGAGAGAGAAATGGAGAATCATCATCGGGAGCCTCTGTAGGCGGCGGCGGTCTTGTTACTGTTAATCCAGATATCGTAGTGTGGTAACCTGGTGCTAACACCGTAATATAACACGCGAGCGGCGGTGAGGAGAATGGGGATGTGGACGCGCGCGCACGCGTTGACGCGCAGAATAAGCCGGAACCTAGCGTGCTGTCAGCCACTAACTAACCTGGGGCATGCTGCATGTACCTCTGCCCGGCGAGGCCTTCCCTCGGATCGGATGCGTACGTGCGTAACGCCCGCCGGCCGATGGCGCAGTTTCCGGGCTCCCGTAGTCCCGTCCCCGGATGATGATCAGTACCGGATGATGATTGATGCATGGTCCCTGACTGCCCAAACTAAAAGGTCTACTCCTCCTCCTACATGCATCACCAGAAAGAAAAGTTGTATGATGAGCTACACTGCTGCTGCTACTAGGTAGGAGCAGGAGGGGGTAGCGCACGCACACACACACACATGCAGTTGCAGCAGCTTGGATTCAACGAGCTAATCATGCGCCATGCAACACGGCCGCGGCCGCAGGGACAGTAACCGCGCGCGTGCGCAAAGGCGTGCCCTTTATTTATTACCCTGAAAAAGCTCCCTTTTCTCCATCCTAAACCTGCGCGTAGTTATAATCATCAGAGCCGCTGATCTGAATCCGGCCGGGCCGACCCATGTACACGCGCGCGTGGTGCAGGGATCGGAGACAGCAGCGCGCGTGACGGCGTGAGTGGGAGATGATGGCGTGGGCCAAAAAGCGATCGAGATCGAGGCCGCCCGCCGAGCGGTGGATCGCCTGCATGCCGGGGAAGGCGGAGAGCTGACAGCCTGATCAGAACGGAGAGAGGAGGGTATCGATCAGGATGGATCTCAGTTGCGCGGAGGTTGTGGTGCTCGGCTCATCATGGCGCCTGCGTCCCTGTACTGTACGTGCTGCCCATGGATGGATCCAACTCACCTCGCCTTCAGGCTTCGGCAAAAGGGATCTTTAGCGCGGGCGCGTAAGCACGCTGCACGCTGCACGCGCGCGTGTGTAGAGCATGTACGGTTATGTTCCGATCATCCATGATACATGGCTACTAGTAGTTGTTTTATGTCCAAATGTTAGCTGAGAGCCTGAGACCTGAGAGCAGTACGACATTGCACCATGTATATGCATGGTCATATATACTGTGTGCGCTCTCTCCTCCCAAATTAAGCGGCCGCTGGAGTACAAACTACAGCACACACCCGCGGTGTAACCGTTCTGTCAGAAACACTGGTATTTTTGTCTGCGACCAAAAACACTGAAATCAACACTAGCTAGCTAGCTAGCTAGGAGTACCCCACATATGCGTACTACTAGTAGTAGTAGTATACATGTATATTCGTCTGTTCGCTCGGTTGTAAATTTTCAGCCAGAACAGTATTTTTCTCTCACACCAAACCAGCCAACAGTAATAATCCACGATCGTATACGATCGTTTCAGCCCCCTAGCTTTTATTCGCTTCACCGTCCGCCGTCCGCCGCGCCTTTGTGGTGGTACGTGTCCGCGTGCTCTCAGGGTCCCTGGTGATAGATAGATACAACTCATGTCTTCTGTAAATAAAAGAACGACACAGATCTCTTTTTTCTCCCGACCACGTTACGAATCCAAACACGTACGTACATGCATGCACATTCACCTATATGAATGTACGTACATATAAATTATCCCTCTAAATATCTCTAGAAAACTAATTAAGTTATCGGATCTTGAGATTGATAGAGTTATCACAAACGCAATGTTGTTCCTCTGACTGCTCCCCTGCACAAATATGTTAATCACTTAATGATGACGCCATCCACCAACGTTAGACATCAAGTGCTTCCTTAATTCGTCGATCCGCTTCTCAGAACCAATCACATTCCATCTCTGTACAGCCCAGTAATATGGATATTGTGTCTTGCATCACGTTTGCCATCTAGAATTTGCATGTTTATATAAGTATTGATCTTTCCAAATATGTGTGTGTGTGTGTTGTATCTCCTCAAAAAAAATGTATGATGTAGCCCTGATCACTCAAAGTGTAGGTCTAAATCATCATAACTTGAGTGGATTCGCCTTTGTGGCACGCTAATTGTGATGACATGACACCAACATGTGGGGCCCACCACCCAGATGCTAGTACTAGAGAGAGACGAGGCTGGCATGTGGGCACCGCATTTTGGTGACATGTCATCATGCAATCAGCATGCTACGAAGGCAGATTAACTCAACTTTTGGTGATTTTGATCTCATGTAAAACGATTAGTATATATGCTTTGGAACCTAGATCGATGTGCATACACGATATGTTACTAGTACGGTTCTACATCAGGGACTATGGAGTGTCTACACTACATTTGACTGAATAGACATGATGGATTTTAGCTCATTAATTAGTTTGGGACCAGCACATATCGTGCAATGCACTCATCTGGAAACAAATTAAATCATTAAGTGGATTCAAGTTCACATTAAGTTAAGCGGATTTAAGTTCACATTAAGTGTTCATTCAAGTCTATGTTGACTTTTTGGTATTTAATAATTTGTGTTATATATGTGTAATCTAGCAAAAAATATGAATAAATTTCTTCATGAGGGGTCATCGATCTTGGCAGGGGTCATCCCGGTTCCAAAGATCGAAAATGCTATTTTGGGTCCCTAGACTTGGCTTTAGGTGTCATCCAAGTCGCCAACTTAGGAAATACAATTTTTAGGTCTCTAAACTTCGCTCCGGGTGTTATCTGAGTTCAAACAGGTCCTAAACTACTCCCTGTGAGCATAGCATGTTAACCATGCTTGACATAGGCCCATCACATGGGGCCCACATATCAGATCCATCTCTCATTTCTCTTCCTTATTTATCTTCCACCCACTCTCATTGTTGTCGCCTACCGACCATGTTGGTGCCCCACTTTTTCTTCATTGTCGTCATGCTCTCCTTCCCCTTGATGCCCCTGCCCCACCCTATAGTAGCAACTAAAGTCGACCCTCATTCGTCACTAGAGGGATAGATGAGAGGTGAATCTGACATGTGGGCTTCTCATGTCGATTCATGCCAACACATAGTACATGCTACATTGTCACATTAGTATAGGGTGAAGACCCGTTTGGACTCGGATGACTCCCGGGGCCAAGTTTCAAGGTCCGAAAATGGCATTTCTTGAGTTAGGGGGCTTGGATGACAGACGGAGCCAAGTTTAGGGACTCAAAAGTGCCATTTTCCATGAGTGCTGGATCGGGATGCTACCACATGCCAAGTTTGAGAACCGCCAGTCATTCAATACACAATTCCATTCACATTGGTCAGTGCATTTGTTATGGCCAATGCATGAGCAACAATTTACTTTTGATTGCACAGGCCTTAATGTCTTATAATATGCTGTCATGTTCTTTCCTTTGATGAATTGTCACACTAACAAACTTTTGCAGGTTAGGGAAACCTAAGAAATGCCAAAGAATCTCCCCCCTGCGAGCGCTTACTACATCCAGCAGTTGTCCTTTGCCTGGGTTAAGTCACCACGGGAAACAGATCCTTTGCCGAGTGCAACTTTCTTTACCGAGGACTAAAAGTCGGGCACTCAGCAAAGAGCTATTTTGCCGAGTGCCGCACTCGACAAAGAACGCTTTGCCAAGTGTTAGGCACTCGGCAAAGGCCCTTTTTGCCGAGTGTCAGGCACTCGGCAAACCCTGACGCTCGACAAAAAGTGGCGTCAGGTAACGGCCACCGCCTGCCATCCAGGTTTGCCGAGTGCCAGCGAGTAGGCACTCGGCAAACCACTTCTTTGTCGAGTGCCAGACCCTGACACTCGGCAAAGAATAATAGCAAACTATTTTTTCCCACTTTTGAACTCCAAAATTTTTCTCGAGTCCTCCTACAGTATATGAGACTCCATGTTAAAATTTGGTACATTTTTATGCCTTTTTGCTATATTTAGTTAATTTATTTCATTTAATTGAATTTTTTTGGAAAATACAAATTTGAATTGCACGTGTATCGAATAATGGAATTTAATGATTCAAAAAATGATATTCATGGTATTGAGTGTAGTGTGAGGCCGTATCCAGGAACGGACCTGAAATTTCGAACATCTTGTTCACGAAACATGACCACGAACTTGCGGATGAATTGTTTTTAAATTCTATAAAATGCAAATGAAGTCCAAAAATCATGAAACTTGCCGAGATGTCATGATATCGTATGTGGAGGATGTGATAAAAAATTGAGAAGGTTTGGTGCACGTTATCGTGTACGATGCTTATAAACCAGGACATCTCCACATGTGATATCTCAAAAAATGTTTGTCGAGTGCCTCTCCGCCCGACACTCGACAAAGTGGTATTTTTTTAAAAAAATACGATGCAGTGCGTTTTAGGGTTTAGATTTAAAAAAAAAGGAAACACGTTGGCCGAGTGCCCCGATCTGGCCCTCGGCAAACCGGCAGCCCTAGTCCTTTGCCGAGTGCCAGATCGGGGCACTCGGCAAACGTCCCATCCACGCTCAAACCGGCCAACCGTTACCTCCCTCCCTCCCACACATGCACACACGCACACACGTGCGCCGTCGTCCCGCCCCACACCGCCCCGCCCCACGCCGCCCCACCCCGCGCCGGTCGGACCGCCATCCCGCCCCGCCCCGCGCTACGCCAGCCGGACCGCCGTCCCGCCCTGCCCCGTGCATGCCCCGCCCACGCACGGCGACGCGCCCCGCCGACGTGCCCCCACCGCCTTCGCCCGCCCCGCCCGTCGACGCATCCCCGCCCACCCCACCCCGCCACTCCAACCCCGCGGCCCACGCCCCGACCCACGGCAGCGCCGCCCCGGCCCTCTCGGTGCGACCCCGACCGTCCTCGGCGTGCCCTCGACCGCCGCGGCCATCCTCAGCCCGTCCCCAGCGCGCCTCGGCCGACCCCGATGCCCCGACGCCCTCCCAGCCCCCAACACCATAGGTGAGTAGTAGAGTAGCAGTGGTAGTATGTTTCAGTAGAAGTAGAGTTCGGTAGAGTAGTAGTAGTAGGTGGCTGTGGTGGTGGTAGTAGTAGTACAGTAGGTGTTTGTGGTGGTAGTAGTAGTAATAGGTGGTGGTGGTCGATGAATGTGACTCGGCAATGATATGTTGAATTGAATGCATATGTATATGTGGTTGTCGGCCATCGTGATGTATGTTTTTTTGCAGGTTTTGGATACCTCACCGTGCAGGGGAGGTTCTGCCAAAATTTTAAACTGAGATAGTATTTTGTTCTTTTTTTTTTTGCAGAGAAGAGCCATCGTAGCCGTGGTGATTGAACAAAGATGGCGGGCGACCGTCATAGGTCCGTGAACTCGATTTACCAAAGACCACGCCGGCTGCAGGAGGAGGTGGAGGGGGCGGTGGAGGGATCGGACGGGAGGAGGAGGACCGCCAGCCGCAATAGGGGGCCGTCTCCTCCCACACCGCGTGAGGAGGAGCTGGAGGAGGTGGTGGCGCCCGTGGACGAGTCGGACGAGGAGCTGGTTCGGCAGATAGACGAGGAGGGGCCGCACGAGGACGAGTCTCCTCCCACGCCGTGGGAGGCGGCAGGCACGGGTTCCGCTTCCTCCGACTCCTCTTCAAGTGTCTACTTGCGAGGTCCCACGAGCCTCCCACAGGTTCTGCTTCCTCACCAACGCCCAGTGATTCACCCCGAAGGGCAAAAGTAAGTAACTTTATATGTTATCACCACTACTTCATATGATATGATGAAAAAAACTAATAATTTTTCTTAATCACTTGTGCAGGAACTGGGTGGTTGTGTCGGGTGATAGCGCACGGCTAGGACTGAAAACGGTAACGATAATTTCCGTTTATCGGGAATCATTTTTGAAAAATTACCGACTTTTGCTCCTAAATGGAAGGGGTGACGGTAACCGAGGAAACGAAAATGAGAACGGTAAAAACTATACGGTAATGAAAACAAAAATGATTTACCTCACTTCCGACCATTTTCGAAAAATACCATAATTTGCCAGTATTCTATCGTCGATAATTACCGTATCCCAGGCAGGCCACAAGCCCACAGCGCCATCCCTACCTCTTCCTGAATCATAGACTAGGCCTAGCCTGCTGAGTGTTGAGCGCTCCCCTTGCCACCCTTATCCCCACGCAAGAATCATGTCTCTTGCATTATTTCTCGTTTCTATCCTTTTTTAAGTCCAAGTATCCAATTAAGAACTTGGTTCGGTTACGATGTACTGGTACATAAGTTTGTGAGTGGCTAATATGTCTATGTGGCTGTCTGCTTGTGTGCTCGTGAGATCTAACTCTTAAGTCCAGGACGTCAGAACTTGTGGTTGTGGGCTTATCTTCTAGTTCTTTTGTATCAAGTATAACTATGTGCTAAGCTATATATCTATTGTCATGCGCAGAATATTGACGTGTTTATCGTATTTCAGATACCGCTACGATGAGTTTCGATAGTTGTCGATGCACTTTCGAACAAATAGTTTCATTTCTGAAATTATCGGAATATCGACACCGTATTCGTTTCCGCCAATATCGTATCGATTTCATTTTCGAGAAAATATTGTGAAAATGAAAGTGATTTGGCCTCCTACCAATCGTTTCCGACCGTTTTCAGCCCTACGCACGGCTAGTCAACGGCGTCCAAGGTCTTCTATGCAGGCAATACTTTCCCAGCATTGTCACATACGCATCGATGACGGAGCCGGCCTACTCGTTTGACCACTATGCCGTCGCCCCCGATGCGGAGTACCCCAACAAGGCGGCGCGGGTGAAGGCAGAGTTTTGGGTAAGTCTCCCTCGTACAACATTGCTCAATACGTCGCATTCATTGGACTTTTCTTGAAATAATAAATGGATACATCGCTTTTGTATGCAGACTTATTACAGATGCGAGGAGGGATTTGAGGCCAGGGCGAAGCAGGTGACTACCAAAGCCTGTAAAAAACTCATCATCGACATGCATCACAAGGTGCGCATCTAGGCCATCGTAACCTACTATGGGTCGAAGCTTGGAGAGAGGAAAACCAAGAAAGACGCAAGAGAGATGCAGCTGACCCGGGAGCAGTACCTTGAGGTAAATGAAGAACATCAATATTGATTCGTTTTGAGATTAAATTGGTTTAATTTGATCTTCTTATATGTCCAATACTTGATGACGTGTAGATGATTCCCTAGTGGTGCCAAGCGTATCCCGAGTGCTGGGCGATGATGGTGGAGAGGTGGTTCACGAAGGAGTACCTCAAGATGCACAGGGATGCCCGAGACCGTCGTTTGCAAATGCAAGGTCCAGCACACCATCAAGGCAGCCGCAGCCTCGCCGGATACAAACAAGCATTGGTACGTGAATTCATTTATCTATTGTGACGCTCAGTTCTGTCTAATTTCTAATCATCGTGCTGTCTTTCTCGCAGTCGGCGTCACATAGTGGCCAGGCTTGCTCGGACTTCCAGGCATGGTGTATGGCCCACAAGGGCAAGGCGATGTCCGACGTCTCCTTCAATCTGGAGGACCCACCCGAGGCATACACGAACCCGAGCGTCCACTCCCGCATCAGTGAGTACACTGAGGTGGTGAGGTCTCTCCATGGGCCAGACCATGATCCGAGCACCCAGGACTTCGATGGAGAGGCTATCATGAGGGCAGGGCAAGGCAAGAAGCATGAGCAGTTCTGGCTTGGCGACGGCGTCATCGACACGGCCTCTACTCCCTCTCTCTCCCAGATCCGAGCACGGAACACGAGCGAGAGCCTGGCCATTCGCACACGGCCGACCGCTGCACAGCACCGGGTCGACGCACTCAAGGTTATTCCTGTTTTACTCGTCATACATTGATCTTTACACACCTTAATTAGCTTTGCATTACTGAAACATTGGAGTGAAATATTGCAGGCCCGGCTGGAACAAGAAATGAGGCAACGTTGGGAGCTGGAGGCCGGGCAACAGAGGATGGCAGCCTAGCTGGAGGCCGAGCGGTCCGAGCGGCAGGCCCAGACGCAGAGGCTAACGGACATTATGGAGTTCCTACAAGGGCTTGGGCAACGTGTGGGCTTCTCTGTGCCAGCTAGGCTGTTGGTTCTACCTCCGCCTCCGCGTCCTGCAGCTACTCCTGTGAGTATGAAAGTTTTTTTACTTTCGCTTGTGCTTTGCTTGTATGGCCTCTACCTTGCCGAGTGTTGCACTCGGCAAAGGACCCCGTTGCCGAGTGCCATGGTCACAGCACTCGGCAAAGCCGAAAAAATGGGCGCTCGGAAAATCATTTTTTCAGCTTTGCCGAGTGCCATGACCATGGTACTCGGCAAAGATTTTTTTTTAAAAAAAAAAATCAAACTTTGCCGAGTGCCGGCCAGAGGGCATTCGGCAAAGAAATTTTTTAAAAAAAATTCAAACTTTGCCGAGCGCTGGCCAGGGGGCACTCGGCAAATAATTTTTAGAAAAAAATAAAACATCTTTGCCACGGGCCGGATAGAGGGCACTCGGCAAAGATTTTTTTTAAAAAAAAAATAAAAAATCTTTGCCGAGTGCCTGCAGAGTTGGCACTCGGCAAAGCGACCGTCAACGGGGCCGGTGCCGTGACGGTCGCTTTTCTTTGCCGAGTGCCCCCGGGCTCTCGGCAAAGCCTTTGTCGAGTGCCCGATGAAAGACACTCGGCAAAGAGGGCGCTTTGCCGATCAATTTTTTGCCGTGTGTTCTTTACCGAGTGCCGCACTCGGTAAAGGCTTTGCCAAGTGCAATTTGGCCTTTGCCGAGTGCCTCAGGCACTCGGCAAAGAAGCTGAATCCAGTAGTGAGTTGATCTGATGCTAATACGTCATCTCACAGCTAGCACAAAGAATAGAATTCAAAAGGTGACAAATAAAACAGATCGACGACTAGCTAGCTCAGCCCTACCAAAGTAGACTGCCGTGTCCAGTCCATCAAAAAACGTCATCCTGTCTTCAGTACAGCAGCCAAACATGAGCCATGGCTGATCATCACTAGCTCAGCCCATGACACACAAGACAAGTTACAGCCAGCACGAGCAGACAAATTAAGAGGAATAATTATTTTTCTATAGTTGTACTGTAATTCGATTGGTGGCTAGCCCTACCTGACCCCGGCCCTGACAGAGAACACGTACAGAGGCAGAGCGAAAAGACAAACCCTGACATCACATGATTGTCCCCAAACTCGTTCGATAGATAGATCCTCACCTCTCTCTGACACGGTCCTGCTTGTACAGAGAGACCACCAGAGAGAGGGACGCACGCACACACACCCGAGACGAGCCGACCCGACATGCAGCCCCAGCAGGTCATCTCGAATCATTCCGAGAGGAGGCAATCTCTGCCATGGTCTTCTCCCAATCATGCAACCATCCGGCATTATTTCATGTGCAGTGCAGTGTACAAAGTCAGAGACAGTTAAAAAAGAGCGACTTTTGACTTGACAAACATTCGCAAGCAGTAGTACGGTGTACCACATTCCTGCGCATTACCATGTCCTCGACTCCTGATGGTTCTTGGATCGAGTACTACTAGACTGACTCACTGACAGCAGGAGTAAAATACTGAATGGGGTACTACTGAAAGTACTAGTAATCAACTGTCTTCAACGTAAAAAAAAAAAACTAGTAATCAACTGTCACATTACGACATCGATCAAAGTAAAGACAATGTCATTATATGCAATTCAGTATGAATTACATACAGCTTATACTACGTACTACTATCCCTAACTCTTGATCATACTACTAGTACAAGTTGGTATGATCTAGGGCCTGATTAATGGGGTATAGTTGTCTACACTGATTGTTTCCTCAGAATTTACCGTGAACAAATTAACCGGGAGACTGAGGGAGAGAGAGAAATAAGATCTACATCTCTGCGCAATTTTTTAAAGACATATTCTAATTTTCATGTATTGACTTGTCAATTTTCTTGTTATTATCTTATCCGTTAATAAATTCTTTTATTTGATAGACACACGTGCGGGTGGGACGTCCATGTCTACTATGAATCTTAATGAATATCAAGATATGTCTTGCCTTTTGCTTGTTTGATTTGCATTATGAAATATCACATAGCGTTAGCACGGGCAATATACTAGTGGGCTGTAGTAGCTCACTACCGAAAACAGTAGGTGGGCACTTGGCAAAGCCTAAGAAACACTCGGCAAAGGATTTGCCGAGTGTTACACTCGGACAACCGCACTCGGCAAACAAAGACTCGGCAAAGCTGTCTTTGCCGAGTGTTTTTTGTCGTGTTGCCGAGTGCTAAAATCGACACTCGGCAAAGACTTTTCGAAAAATATATAAAAAAACACGGCCGCCCGCCCGTGGCTCCCCCCGCCACCGCCGCCACCAGGCCGCCGTCACCCTGCCGCGCGTGGCCCCGACCGCGCACGCGTCCCGCGACGACGCCGTTAGCAGGAGTAGCGCCGCGCACGCGTGCTCCGCGGCGGACGCGTCGGACCCAGACTCAAGCTCGTCGGCGGCCCTGTCCCCGCCTAACCACGTCGTGTAGACACGGCCGCTGGGGGGGCGGCCCTCGAGGACGAGCACTCGGAGACCAAAGCGGAGGAGCTGGCGTGCGGCGGCGAGACCCGCGAGCCCCGCGCCGCCAACGAGGACGGCGCCCTGGCTGGCGGCGTCCGAGGGCGGCGCAGCGGGAAAGGCAGCGGAGACACCGAAGTTGATGTGGCCCTCGCTGGTGAGGTACCCACGGGCGGCAGCGACGAGGCGGTCGTAGCTGGCAGCGACGGTCTCTTGGATGCGTGCGAGCGGCAGCAACGCGCCCGAGTCGGCACGCCAGGATGCGAGGAAGTGGTTGCGGACGACGATGTAGTCATTGGGCGCGTCAGCGATGTGGGTCGGGAGGAGGGGCCGCTCCTCGAGGAGCAGCTCATCGATTAGGAACCCTAGGGAGAGTGTGATGAGTGCCTCCATCTCTAGAAGAGATAAGGGAGAGAGAGAAACGAAGGTGGCCAAGCCTGGGCGTGCTCTCTGGAAGAGATAAGGGAGAGAGAGAAACGGAGGGGAGGGGGCGACGTCGTGCTCTCTGGAGGAGATAAGGGAGAGAGAGAAACGGAGGTGGCCGAGCCTGGGCGATGTGGGCGTGTTACTTTATAATGCCGAGTTTGCCGAGTGCCCTCGATCCGACACTCGACAAACTTATCTTTGCCGAGTGTCTAGGGTTTTGGGTACTCGGCAAATATATTAGTTATTTTTTTATTTCCTTTTTTTCCATAACATGTTTTTCCTTTTTTGTTCGATGTACTTTGAAAATACCTTGTCAAATTAACTCAACAATATATATATGATTTTTCTACGAATATGATTCCATTATTTTATGCAGTTACAACTCAAATTTAATTTATATCAATTAAAATTCTATAATTGCACTTAATAAAATAAAATTATTAAATGGATCCAAAAAATTACTAAAAATTCACATGAAACAATCTATGCTCTCTATTGTATGTATAAAAAGTTTTGAAGTCAAACCGCAATTCGACCGTCACTTTGACTCCAAATCTTACCGATTCATTCTCAACACTACGATTCTTCTTCTGAGATGCTTCGGTTTGTAAACATCGTACGTGACAAATTATGCGAAACCTTCTCAATTTTTTACCACAGCCTCCACGTATGATATCATCTCATCATGACAAATCTCATGATTTTTAGACTTTGTTTGCTTTTTTTATAATTTAAAAACCATTCGGCCACACGTTTGTGGTCGTGTTTCCTGAATAAGATGTTCGAAATTTCTTTTTATTTCATGGGTAAGGCCTCACCCTGGACTCAATAACATGAATATTATTTTTCTACTAATTTTATTCTATTATTTGAATCACTTGCAGTTCAATTTTGACTTATACCAAAAAATTACTTGAAATACAATAAATTAATTAAATATAGCAAATAGATACACAAATATACCAAATTGAAAAAGTTTCAAGATCAGAGAAAAAAATAAAATTATTTGCCGAGTGCCAAATAATTACACTTGGCAAACATATTTCTTTGCCGAGTTCCAGACAACTGTACCATTTAGGATCGTAATGCATGCGCGCCGCCATCGATCCACCACCCGTGCGAAGCTGCGGCGTGCATGCATGCGGCCGGCGGCTCATTAGCCGTCACTTGAATCCGCCGGCGCTGCCGTAATCTCTAGCCGCCGCGTCAGGGATCGGATTCCATTCCCAGATCATCTTGTCAGATATGGCGGCCAGGGACATGGGTAGCGTCCCGAGCGCCATTGGCTGCTGCGACGACGGTGTCGGCAGGGGGAGGAAGCTGTGGCCGTGGCCGCCGCCACCGCCGCCGGCCTGGTGATTGAAGTACGCCGGCGGCCCGTGCACGTGCCCGACCAGCGTACTGAGCTCGTCGATGGCCGCGGCGGACCCGGACCCGCCCATGGAGGCGGCGTTCACCAGGCTGAACAGCGAGTACGTGGACGCGGCGAACGCGTAGTTGGCGTTCCTGGACGACGACTGCTCGTACGACGACGACGACACTGCTGCGGTTCCCATTCCAGCCTGCTGATGCTGATTGCCGGTCGCCGCGGCGGCAGAGCTCGCCGTGGACAGCTGGTGGGAAACGTTGCAGTACGGCTTCGTGGGGAGCTGCTGCTGCCGTGGCGCCGCCGCCGCCTTGCTATCGCTGTGTGCCGCCGCGGCGTGATTGTTCCTGCAGATGGCCGTCGCGGGCGGCGACGTGCACTCGCCGTGGAGAAGGTGCATCATCTTGGACGGGGTCATGGGCGGCGTGGGCGTCGACGACGACGACGCCTGCTTGTTATCTTGCTGCTGTGCCGCCGTGCCGCCGCGGGAGGGCGTCGAGCGCGCCGAGGCGGGATAATGCCCGTGGCCGTCGTCGATCCCGGTGCGCTTGTACACGCGGCAGAGGGATATTTCAGTCTGCAATAATGCAAATTCATAGAAACACATGCATGAAGATCGAGATGCCATCATGCTAATGTTGAGCCACTGAGCTGGAAACAATAGCGAGAGAACAAGTGCGGGCATGGATGGGTATAACAAAAGTTAGAGGAACTGCAGTAGCTAGCTAGGAACCATCTAGATAGCTAGCCAGGCCAGGCTCGAATCTGAAAGCCAGAAAGGAGATGCTACGAGATGATGGCTTGCCCCCAAAATTTAGTCCAGATCTCAGTGATTACATCTAGGATTGTGGAATCTAGAATTCTAGGGTCACAAACTCTCTTGCATGATAGCATATAGAGGAGAGTATAATCGATCAAATAGGGTGCGTTTCTATGTATGTGTTGTGAGGTCAAATATATGAACATCGTCATTACTCATGGGCTCATGGAAGGAACAGGAAAGATATATATATATATATATATAGGCGAGAGAAGATGAACAAACCCTAGTTCTTTTTAACTAGTAGTTTCTCAGAGAACCAAGGCGCTTTTGCCATTCAAGGGAAAACCAAGCTAAAAGTAAAATTGGATAGACCAAATAAACTGAAACCCCGCAAAAACTAACCCACCCCTAAGGCCCAAGTATTGTAATTTGTAAACCCAAACCCTAGTTCCTGACGACTCGTTGATTTGGTCGCAAATTAGCCGGTTTCACGGGGCCAATCGATTTGGTCGCAAATTACCTTGTGGTAGCGGTCGGTGTGGTCGGGCGGGAGGCGGTACTCGTTCATGATCCAGCTGCTACGGACGCCCTTGGGCGCCTTGCCGGAATAGAAGACGAGCGTCTTCTTGAGCCCGATGGGGCGGCTGCTGTTGTCGGCCTTGATGGTGCGGTCGGCGCCCGTGGCCTTCCAGTAGCCCGACGCCGTCACCCGGTTGGGCCTGTCACCGTTGCGGTACTTGCGGTCCCTCGGCACGTAGAAGAACCATTCCTTCTCCCCAATCGCGGCCATTGCTGCAAATCGATATCAGCCTTGATTAATTTGCCTCCCTTGATTTGATTTCTAGCAGAAGATTAGTTAATTCTGGTCGGGGAGCGAGAGATTGGAAAGGGAGAGAAGATCGAGCGTGCGGGCGAGTAATTGGTGAGCATCAGACAGGGACGGGACGAGACGGACCAGGGAGCTCCCATGGGTCGTAGCGGTAGAGGTCGAGGAAGGTGATGAGCTCGACGTTGAAGCGCTTGCCCTCCACCTTCCGGCGGAGGTAGAACTCGATGAGCTCCTCCTCCGTGGGGTGGAACCGGAACCCCGGCATCACCAGGTCGTCCTCGTGCGCGTCGCTGCCTCCACCTCCACCTGCCGCTGCCGCATGCCTGCTGCTGCCGCCGCTCATGGCCGATGACCGCGTCAGTGTACGTCGTCGTCTACCGCTGCTGCCCCGGCCTCGGCTGCTGCCTCCGCATATCTTTGTAGTACCCCTGACTGAGCCTGCCTGCTGGGCTCCTGCTCGGTCGCTAGGGCTAGGTAGTAGCTGCTAGATATGTGCGTAGGTAGGTAGCACCGTAGCACGAGCACGGGCGAGCTCAGTGGCTGCTTCCTACCTCTGGGAAAAGAAAAGGAGGCGTCGCTCGCTGCTTCGCGGTCGCGGGTGCAAGTGGTGGAGACGAGAGGAAAGGATAAGAGGGTTAGTGTCTGGGGCAATATATATCGACCAAAAACCAGCCGTGCCGGCCGCTCGCTGATCGATCGGCCCGGCCCGGCCGACGAGTGATTGCAGCTAGTCTCGATCGGCTCCGGCCGGTCGGTCTCTCTAACCACTCGTCTACACCCACTCTAGCATCAGCTAGGCGCGCGCGGGGAGCGATTGAGCACACAGACACAGCAGGCGCACGCAAGGCGATGAGCGAGGCCTGACGCCATCAGTCGCCACGCCACGCCACACGCGCGCGCGCGACGGGAGGAGGTGGAGAAATTATGAGTCGCGGGGCGGAGGGGACCCGCCGGAGCGGTGGAGGCGGGAGGGACAGCGACGGCGGAGCGAGTTTAATAGGGGGGAAAGGGACGGCTCAGGAAGCGGACAGCTGTGGGCGCGCGGTTGCCGCCGGCAGGCATCAATCCACCCATTCCATCCATCGCCCTGGCCCCGGCCGCGCGCGTCTTCTATCTTGCCGGGGGGCCAGCGCTTTCCGATGATGATATACAAGATACATACACACACGGCGGCCGCCCGATCGAGATGGCGCTAGATTGATTCCGATCCGGCCATTGTTTTCTTCGTTGATGTGCTCGCTCGCTCTCTACACCATAGCTACGACTACACTAATCCTTGTTGCCAAGCATCTCGTCTTGTCACTCTACCTACACTAATACTACTATTAGCTGCCTTTTCCACATGCTTATGTACAAAACGGTGACCACCCGTAGAAAAAGGAAGCACAAAAGGCCATACGCACACATCTTTTCGCAATTCGCTACCAGTGTGGTTGTTGTTGCTGACTTTAATTTGTGATGGCGCGTTGCATGCACAGAGTGATGAAGTGAAATCTGCTGGTGTTTCTCAGAAACTCTCTCTTGGATTCCAATCCTATCCCCTCGTCACGCGCTTGCTTGCTTTGCTTGTTGCTTGAATTGAATTGGGTAAGCTGACCTGCATGCATGAAGCCACACAGACACACTACAGTGCAGCGTGGTGTCCGTGGAATTGGAGGGCGCGCACTGCGATGCTCTTCTGAGACATTCCTTTCGACAGCCACTTTATTTGGCGCTCAAAAGGGAGCTACAGGTAAAGCAGATCCAAAAGCATGGGCAGGATTAAACCAGCAACTGTCTCTCTGCACGTCTGCGACTGCATGCATACTAGTATTATTTCATCAGCTGATAGCTAGCTCTAGTTCGCGTCGCGTGGACGACATTTATGCATGGACGCTGAATGAATCATGGCTCCATCGTATCCGATCCGTAGCATCAAGGATAGGAATAAGATGTTGATCTGCGAAGTGAAGTTGTGAGACGAGACCAGATGCTTCCATTGACTTGTGGACGGATGCCTTGAGCCAGGGAAATGATATATACAGCATGAATTCATAATTTAATTGGGAAAACGGCTCTACGTATCCCGGAACAGTACCAGCAAATATTGCTACTACTTAGTATTATGTTTTTCCCGACAAGGGGTAAAAGATATGGCACATTTACTTTGACCTTTTGAAGAGAAGGATCGATCAGAAATAATTCAGAGGAGTCAGTCAGGGACAGTGTCGTCGAAGAATGGCATATTAGCAAGTTGCAGAGGAACTCGACAAGGCGGCATGTGCATATATTGCACTGGTGATGGTGAATGGCCATGGACCATGGTCATATATATTACCATGGTGATGGTGAATAACCGATTGCTAGTCTGTCTAGCCTACAAGCCTTTATTCGATGGGCCAAAAGAAAAGAAAAACAGTAACAACAACATTGCTACTAGCGCGTAGCTGCTGCACACACAAGCCGGTCCAAAGACAGCTTTACGAGGGATGAGATGGTTAGGCCGTTTTTATCCTACCCCCACGTCCCATCTACATGCATGTGTGCCTACGGGAGAACGAACGCTTCGAAAGAAGTTTGTGCCTCGTGACAGACATGTAAGACCCGCCGTTTGATGTGATTTCAGAAAGGGGGGGCAGCATGTTAGATGTAGGGCTCAATGCATGTCGTCTGCGTACTCTTCCTAGCTCCTGTCATTTTCTGAACCTCTCTTCTTTTCTTTTTTATCTTTGGGGACAAAATATATGTTCTGAACACTGCTGAGTGACCACTAAACTATCTATGATATAGCTGCCTATAGCTGCCAAGAGTTACATGCATGCATGCACCAACTATCCCAAAAGTTTTGAGAAGTTAACGCGGAAGATCTAAGTTGCTAGAGCTTGGCACTAACGGACTAACGGAGTATGTAGTTACTACTACTAGAACTGATACTAGCTGTCTGTATGTATATATGTAAATTTCATCAGCAGGATAAATCAGCAGCGGGGTTGTGTGATTATATATATTCGGTGCATCATGCATGCATGGAGATGGAGAGTCAAGTGAAGCCCGTGACTGCAATAGATGCCACCCAGCTACCTCATCGATCAGAGAACAAGTAGTCCCCATTGCGGAGCCTTTTATTGTCGAATAGTTCTTTCGTATCTCTATCCCTTTCATGGATGGATCTTGGCCGGCGTGGTTGAGACCACACACAATGTGTTTCAACAGGACCTTTTTACATTGATTGCAAATCAGCGATGGGCCGTACGTACACTACTGGGGCTAACAAACTTGGGTTGGAAGCTGAGACGCAGATGATATACACGTCACACCACTCCACTCCAACATCATATATTTATCTCTACCTCTTCTAGCTTTTACACTGGTTACACAACTGGTCTATCCTCCAGAAGCCGGTGCTACAGGGTTGGTTGGGGCACTGTGGCAACAGTTGGCGCAGGTCGCCGGCTTGATTATCACTGGCCTTATGGAAATTATCTCTCTTTGTTTATGGCTATGTGTCTTAGGCAAAGGCCAGAATAATTCTCAAAGTCTTATATATCATCTTGATGTAATATTTTGAGAATTTAATAAATTTCTTCAAAAAAAAATCGAATGATCAGTTACCTTATTAAGGTAGGGATGTCAATGGGGCCCCGATCTTTGATATATTCCTCATGGAGAACTCTGCTATTAAGGGGATGAGGATGGATCCAATTCTCCTCCCATGGGGATTTAAACGGGGTATGCATGTTCATTGTAGTTTGTCAGGAAGTGTCCACTCGTGCTATTTATGTTAAATTCGAAATGCCATCTATATTCCGTGAAGTCGATGCGGGGATAGGGATGGGGACCAAATCTCCCCCGCGAGCTATTGTGGGGCAAGGATAGAGAGCAATTCCTCTATGGGGAATTTTCCATTGCCATATCTACCTTAAGGACTTGTAACTTTATATGATCATTTTCAACACTCAAAAGCAATATTACCACGCAAAAAATTACAAAGAGAAAAGAGTGCCCCTTTGATCCAAGCCACACTACAATAGAGATGATACATCTGTTTTTTTACATCTACTAGGTCAGCACCGGTGTTGTAGTATTTGTCCTACTTCTAGAATTTACTGGTGGAAAAAACAAGGACACTTTAGCATCTATCGGGTTCATAAACCCGGTTTCCCAATGGACCCGCTTCCCTGCAATACTTGGCCCAGCAGGTGGTGCAACGACAGCGCGCGTCTGAGCCGGCCCAGATACACAATGACAGGCCGAGACCACAATCCGGTCCCCGACCGGCACCTCCAGCCAAGAGACCTTGTCGAAGCCCCGACTGGAAGGCCTGGTTGTGGTGGGACCGTAGTCCGACTCCGACCCCGTTCCTCCTACCGAGGATATGCCGGACCTTTGCTCGCCTCTCTTTCCCGACCGACACGGTCGGAGCCGACTGGGAACGACCGACCAGGACGCCTGCTCGGTGTGGACCCAGAGAGTAGGCGGAGCAGATAAGGTAAGACACTCAAGTCAACCGCAGTACTGAGGACCGTACCCTGCCATGCCCTGCGCACCTGCAGAACGATGCCGTTAGGCCATGTCAGACGAACACTATACAGCCTGTCAGACATGTCAGAGCACAAACAGTATTGTGGGTGCCATTGTTTACCGTCCCAGGCGAACACTGTGCAGCCTGCCAGGTACAGCAGCTCATGAACCGTAAGGTGGGTGATGGCGGCGTAAACAGTATGGCGGGCGATGGCATGCCGTACCCGACGGCGTGGGCGACAAGACTAGGTAGCACCCGTACACACTCTCTCCCTTTTCGTCTTTGACTTGTAAGGCCATCCCCTTCATCTATAAAAGGGGATACGCTCTCTCCTAAAAGGACACAGTCTATACGCTCTCAACAGCGGATAAGCTTGGACACATAGAGCATATGCTCCAATACTTAGCGCACGTTTGAGCATCTATCACTCTCTTCCACTCGGATCAGAGTCCAATCGGGCCTCTAACACCCCTTTTTATTCCTTACTCGTTTGTAACCCTGCAGCAAACTTCGAGCACCTAGGCTCAGGAATAAAGTCATCGACCGACTGAGACTAGATGTAGGGTACGTTGCCTGAACCAGTATAAATCCTGTGTCATCACGTGTTAGGCCACATCCGATCACAGCGCACGGCAAAACTACAAATATTTACTTGTCGGCCACATTTCGCACCGACAGCATCTTTCCGTGACATTTTTCCAAATCAAAATGACTTGATGAAATGTTTCAATGAAACATATATCCACATGAAAAGACGGAGCATAGTATATAGCTACAAATACCTGAGATTAGACGTGATTTAAGCGTAGTTCAGTTGGTTAGATTCCTTATGGTGGAATCCACATATGTTCAAGTTCTCATCTTGTCACCGGTGCTCGTACATTCCTAGATTTATTCCACGACTCATTGGCACTATTTTTTCCAATGGAGTGCAAGTGTACCTAGGTTTATCGTGGTGGTTCAAGACTCGGCACAAGTGCTCGCATTACTTGTGATGGTTAGTAACATATGCATATGTTTCTGTAAACATGTAAGTGGATCCTAGAAATTACGGTACTACAATCCTACCAAGCCAAAAGATATCAACTCCACTATATATCTTAAATTCCAAGTACCCTGATCCTATACATGAAAGTTGCATACAATTAAGATCGGTAGGATCTTACATAGGATCCTGTTCCGACATAATGATTGACATCAATGACCTTACATGATCCGGTTGTGATGAAGTATTATTGCGATGGATTGATAATAATGTCAATAAGTCCACCTAAATTTACAAAAACAATCAATTAAAAAATATTTTGTAGAATTCAAGAGGATCAGTGTCGACAGAATATCGTCGGCAGTTCTCCGAGGGGTATCCCACGAAGGTAGATTGATCGGCAGAGAGGCATGTAATCAAGAACAAGAAGGCAATAGAGACACACGAGTTAGACAGGTTCAGGCTGTCAGTATGACGTAATACTCTACTCCTATGGTCTGTTGGTTTGTATTGGCTATCGTATGATATTGCGTGAGTTTGGAGGGAGTCTCTGCCCGCCTGATATAGTCCGGGGGCAGGGTTACAAGTCGGTTAGATCTGAGAGATAACCGAAAAGTAATAACAGATTACAGAAATTATAGGATCATACGTATCCTAACAGATCTCGTAGTATCTTTAGAATATCTTTCCGGTGTCTTGCGGGAGGCGGCGAGCAGAGTCGTGCCCCGCAAGGCTTCATCTTGTGGGCTGGGCCGCCCCTGGGGGCGCAGCCCATGTGGCCTGCCGTGGGTATCCGTGGTCATACCCCCCACAGCTAGTCCTCGAGCACCTTGTATTCGTTGTGCAACGCTGTCTTGAGCTTGTCCGAGTAGGTGCGAACAAAGCTGAGCAGTCAAACTCATGGTTCGACCACCGTGATGAGTTGACGAGCAGTTGTGAGTAGTTGCCGAGCAGCATGAACCATCGCCGAGCAGCTTGAACCGTCGTCGAGCAGCATGAGCCGTCGTCGAGCAGTGTAACCCAAGTATGGCTTGCCATAAGGGTGTAAGGAGCTCAAGTTCAGAATCAAAAAAATTTTCACAGTGGATCAAGTGTGCCCACTTAGAGTCCAACTACGAGAAAGTGAGATAGTCTTCTTCAGCTTCAAGAGGCACGGAGTCTTTCAGATTAAAGCAAACACACTCATCGCGAGGTGAAGTGTGCCCACTTAGTCCTCGAGCCTGGCAGTAGGTGACATAGTCATGAGGTGCCAGGATCCAAAGTAGGAGAAAAGTAGAAGACCAGCCAAGCAAGCAGGTGGTCCGATCACCTGGACGATAATCCTGTAATACAAATATATAGAACGGGTAGTACATGATGTAAAAATATATGAACTCCGAGGAAAAAACAGCAATGGTGATGAAATAGCGTATGCAGCTCGACGATCAGTTGGTGTGAAGATGTATTTATATTTAATATAAATCGCTCGACTAGTTAGTGTGTAGCTGAGTCTCCAGCCCTAGCTAGCCCGTTAACCATAACGCGGAGCGCGGAGCCCGTGTGCATGTAGGATGAACAAAGGGTCGCTAAGGAGCCGTTGCCGACTACCCATAACATAGAGGGCAGACGCTCGTGCACGTGTAAGGAGGAGCCAGAGACAAGGCCATCTCTGGGGACATCCGAGCATCAACATGATGATTCGGGGGTTCTAAAAATCGTTTGAAGAGTAAACATGGAGAAAATAGCTCTGAGAAACATTATAGCGATATACGAAGATTGGAGAATATTTAGAAAAATAATAAAGTGTGACTTAGCTTTTAGACAGAATGTCTGGTTGGCGTGGCAGCAGACGGCAAGTTGTTGGTGAAGACGACCTCGGAGGCGGTTCCAAGATCGGATCTGCAGTCTTAGGTGTTGGGGTGATTGGCGCAGTATTGATTTGCACCAGCTCGATGAGCTCTCTGACTCCATCAGCGTTGATGATCCACGAGATTGATACGACCGTGAAGATTTGGCCGGGCTGTGGGATGGGCGAAGAGCTTGCAGAAAATACCATCTTGTTCGACATGGAAACAGCACACACACACACACACACCTCTACCTAGCGTGCCAACTGTCGACATAATATCATCGACAGTCCTCTAAGGTAGATTGATTGGCAAAGAGGCGTGTAATCAAGAATAAGAAGGCAACGGAGACACACGAGTTAGATAGGTTCAGGCTGTTAGTATGACGTAATACCCTACTCCTATGGTCTGTTGGTTTGTATTAGCTATCGTATGATATTGTGTGAGTTTGAAGGGTGTCCCTGCCCGCCTTATATAGTCCGGGGGCAGGGTTACAAGTCGATTAGATATGAGAGATAACCGGAAAGTAATAACAGATTACAGGAATTATGGGATCATACGTATTGTAAGGAAAATGGATCATAGGCCCATTTACTTTGGATTTTGGTGTTTGATGACAAACACAACCAAATTGGACTAATGAATTTGCAAGTGATTATTTTGTAGTTCAATAGGGTGCAAGACGTGACTTGGATGAAGGCGACGTGATGATCCAATGATCAACACCTTAAGTAAGACCTTAGGAGCACAAGAGAAGACCCAAGATATCAAGCAAAGTTCAAGAACGAAGATAGGAACCAAGCCGCAGGCAAGATCACGAAGAAATAAGCTCACAGAGGTGACTGGACGATGGAGGAAAGCAACCAGACAATCCTATCAGTGGCTCGGTAACAACAGCAGCGACCGGATGCTGAATAAGCAAATCAACCGGACGCACCGATGGCACTATTCATCAGTCCGACAACACACTCAGCAAGTGACTGGACGCTGGTGACAAACCGACTAGACGTAGGACAACAGTGTCCAATCGAGTACAGAGAGGTTCCAGAGCGACAAACTTGCGACCAGACGCATCCGGTGGCATGTGACCAGACGCTGGCAACGTCCGATCAGTTGTTTGCGGCTCCAATGGCCGGGACGACTGGATGGGTCCGATCAGGATGGCATCAGCGTCCGATCAGTAGCAGAAAAGCGAAATTTCGTCCCCTTCGGCTACTTTCTCAGTGGAGCTTATAAATACTACCCCCAACCGAGCAAATCAGGTGTGTGGAGCTGAGAAAACATATCAAGGGTGTTGATACATTAGGTGATTAGCGTAGGTGCTTTGTGAAGTGCTTCACTACATGCATTGTGCTTAGTGGTTCATTAGGTGATTAGCGTAGGTGCTTTGCGAAGTGCTTAGGTTGATTAGACCACCGCTTATGCGCTTGCTCTAGGTTTAGGCCTAGTGTTTAGTGAGGTTTGCATACCTCTTACCACTCGGTGCTTGCGCACACCATCATTGTACATCGGAGGGGCTTGTAGCCTTGCGAGATCACATCAACCGTGTATCGGAGAGAACAAGGCCCGTGGTGTTTCGGCCGGAAGCTTGATAGTAAAGACGGCGGGGAGCATCTAGGAGAGGCTTGCCGAAAGGCACGTCGGAGACCCACTTGCGCATGGGGAAGGCTCGAGGCTATCCATAGAGTTACCCGACCAGGAGCTTAGCCCTTGCGAGGGGCTCCAACGAGGACTAGGGGGAAGCTTGCGTGCTTCTCAATGCCTCGATAAAAATACTGAAGTCGTCAATGGGAGTTTGCATATCTCTATCTTGCTCTTTAGCTTCTGCATTTACATTGATTACATTACTCCTTTTGTGGTAGAGAAAGCAACACACTAGCAAAACCATAGTTGTACATTTAGATAGTTTATCTTTTGCATAGGTTTTGCTAGGGTTAGAAAAAGAGGCCATAGTTTAGAAGTAGAATTTTAAGTTGCCTAATTCACCCCCCCCCCTTAGGCGTCATGGTCCCCTACAAGTGGTATTAGAGCCGGTTGACTCAATTTGGACCTTTGGCTTAACCACCGTTGAGCCGACGCTATTTAGAGTGGTTGGGATGGATACCTCTAGGCCTCTGCACTTTGACGGCACTAACTTCTCCTATTATAAAGCTAGAATGGCTTGCTACCTTGAGGCAGTTGATTTGGGAGTTTGGAGAGTCACTCGTGATGAAATGAAACCCATTAAAAATCCTAATAAACCCTCAAAGAGTGAAGAAAAGGAAATTCATTTCAATGCTAGAGTAAAAAAATGCTTGTTTAAATCATTTAGTATGGATGTGTTTAACCAAGTGTTCACTTTAAATACGGCACATAAAATTTGGTTAAAACTTCAAGAGCTCCATGACGGCACATCAAATGTCCACGAGTAAAAACATTATCTAGCTAAACAAAATTATAATTTCTTTACAATGAATGATGATGAGCTTGTTCGTGATATATATTCTCATTTGAATCTAATTATCAATGAGCTCCATTCAATAGGATTAACAAAGCTAGATGATGCGGACATCGTGAGGAAGATCATCTCCGTACTACCATAAAAAAAATATGCAAGCATCATCACCATCCTTCACAACATGGAGGACTTGAGCACCATAACCCTAGGCATAGTCATTGGCAAGATAGTGGCATTTGAAATGTCACGTAAGATGGGTCAAGAAGAAGCCTCTTCATCGAGCAAAGGCAAAGCTCTCGCATGTAGCGAGAAAAAGAAGATGAAGGGCAAGCAAGTTGAGACAAGCTCAAGCTCAAGCTCCTCAAGTGAAGAAGAAGAAGAAGATGAGGACAACGACGATGATGATGAAGATTCAAGTGAAGATGATCAATCTTCCTCCTCCACCTCTGACCTTGATGAAGAATCAATCAAACTTATCAACTAGGTGGAGAAGATGATCCAAAGGCTCAATGTCAAGGGTGTGCCCATCCAAATTCAAGACCTCATTTTCACCAATCAAAGAAATGAGCAAAGAAAGAGAGGATGCTATAGATGTGGCAAGGTGGGACACTTTGTGGAAGTTTGTCCAAACAAGCCCACACCCAAGACAAAGAAGAAGGCATGCAAGAACCAAACCCTCACATCAATAAAGTCATGGGATGATTCTTCAAGTGAAGAAGAACACCATCACAAGAGGTAAGGGCGCAAGCACTCATCATCAAGGTCTTCTCGTATGTGCCTTATGGCATGAGGTAATGAAAGCTCATCCTCTAGTGAGAGTGATAGTGATGATGAAATGCCTTCTTATGATGAAATTGTACAACAAAATCTTAATTATACTAAAGTTTGCACTAGTCAACAAAAGAAGCTCAAAAAATTAAAAGAAAAACTAGATAGTTCACAAAAAGCATACAAAACTTTGCTTGAACAATATAAGAACTTTGCTAATCTTAATGTTGAACAATCTACTAAAATTGAGCAATTTAAGGCTAGTGCAACAACAAATGCATGCACAATCAATGATGAGCAACTTGCAAAGAAAAATTAAAAATTAAAAGAAACGTTAGCTTGCTCACAAGATGCTTATAAAAGTTTGCTTGCTAAAATGAAAACCATGTGCAAACATTGTGATGAGCTAACTAATAAAGTTGCTAATCTTGAAGCCATTGGTACAACCCCCACCAAGGCATCTAAAAAGAAAAGTTCTATCTTTAACATGTCTAAAAAGGATGCATCTACTTCTTGTAATGATTTATGTTTAGACTCACCCTTGTTCAACCAAGTTTGTGTTGAGAAAGTTGTTGTAGATACACGCACACAAGAGGTTGCAAAGGAGAATAAGCAACACAAGCATGAAGTAGCTTGCCTAACCAAGGACTTAACTCAAGTGAAATGCAAGGCGAAGCAAGCCCAACTTCATCAAGATAACACCGTCAAGGGAGTGAAGAAGCTTGATGAAGGACAAACCGTGGTTTGCTACGTGTGCCACAAGGAAGGGCATAAGTCCTATGAGTGCAAGGTGAAGAATGGGAGGGAGCAAAGAAGAAAGAGAAGAAGCAAACAAGTATGCTCTCCAACACCTACACCAACAAGGTGGACAAGAAGGCCTCAACGCCATACTTGTTAAAGAAGAAGAAAATAACAAAATGGTGGCCATCAAGGTGAACAAGCAAGCTATCAATGGGGTCAAACGCTTTTGGGTGCCAAAGAAAATCATTTCCAACATGAAGAGCACCAAGAAGGTTTGGATCCCAAAAGAAAAGTGAGAAGTCCGTTGGACTTCGGAGAATTTGGAGACTTGACAAAGTTTGGATGCATTTCATGGGGTGCATCATGATAAACAAAATCATTACCAAGTGGGTTAGTGAATACTATGAACCCAAATTCCCCTTTCCATGTTAGGTAACTAGATTCAATTTACTTTAATTGATATTAGATTTAAATTTTTCTACAATTGATGTCTTTTAGCATCTAGTTACTTTTCATGTCTAGGTTTGCATTTGTATTCTTATATATTTTGTCATGCATACACTAGGTATTTTATATGGTAGGCTTGCTCGGTTTCATTCTTATTCCTTAGAGCAATCCTACATGGTTTAAAATTATTTAGGAGCACGGCACATAGCTTGTCCTTCAATTGTTCATCTAATATGTGCCAAAGTCCAAATTATAGATAATTTCTCCCGAATATCGCCTTCGAAAATGACCCTCACATTCATGTGATGTCATCTTTCAAGTGGTATTTGTTATTCTAAAATCAATATGCATGTTTCCTACAAGTATTCCATACTTGTGTGCATAAATTTAGGGGGAGGTTACTATATAAGTTGGATGCTTTGAGACTAACACATTTTCAAGCTTATCATGTATGTAGTAGTCTCATTGCAAGGAAAATGGAGTCCCTGGAGTTAAGCATCATACTTCAAATATGCACCACCGATTGCAAGTGGTAGAAATCAAATTGGTGGTATTTCTAAACCAATATCATCATGTTGATTTTATTTTGATATTTATATGCTTTTTCTGTGCATTATATAGATTAAATTCCCTTGTGTAATACTTTGCCAATTATGCATATGCTTTACCTTCTATCATATGTATGCATATATTTAAGGGGAGCTTAGTCTATATATATGTGAGAGTCAAATTTTGTGATCTATTTCACTCTACACAAAGGATCACAAAGTTTGACCCTCCCTTATGCTACTAATGTCTTCCTTTTGGTGTTTGATTATAAAGGGGGGTAATTTAGAGGACCAAAAGAAAGCATTAATTTGTAGTAATGGTCTGAGAAAGGGAGGATAGTGGATTATGGATTAGCCTATGTAATAGGGAGAATTTGTAGGAAGCAAGGCTTAAATCCATAATACCATATAGGGACATTTGCAAGGGCAAGATAAGTTTTTATGTAGTCTTACAAGTAGTATCTTTTAGCATCATATAATCTTGCCCCTTGCATTGCATCCTAGCAAGTAGATAGTTTTTAAATTTCAAAATTCTATTATTTGCTTGCTTTGGTCGTGTTGTCATCAATCACCAAAAAGGGGGAGATTGTAAGGAAAATGGACCCTAGGCCCATTTACTTTGGATTTTGGTGTTTGATGACCAACACAACTAAATTGGACTAATGAATTTGCAAGTGATTGCTTTATAGTTTAATAGGGTGTAAGACGTGACTTGGACAAAGGCGACGTGATGATCCAATGATCAACACCTTAAGAAAGACCATAGGAGCACAAGAGAAGACCCAAGATATCAAGCAAAGTCCAAGCATAAAGATAGGAACCAAGCCGCACGTAAGATCGTGAAGAAATGAGCTCACAGAGGTGACCGGACGCTGGAGGAAAGCAACCGGACGCTCCGATCAGTGGCTCAGCAACAGCAACAGCGACCAGACGCTGAATAAGCAAATCGACTGGACGTATCGATGGCACTGTTCATCAGTCCAGCAACACACTCAGCAAGCGACCGGACGCTGGCGGCAAATCGACCGGATGCAGGACAGCAGCGTCCGATCGAGTACAGAGAGGTTCCAGAGCGGCGAACTTGCGACTGGATGCGTCCGATCAGGACGACATCAGCGTCCGATCAGTAGCAGAAAAGCAATATTTCATCCCCAACGGCTACTTTCTCAGTGTGGCTTATAAATACAACCCCCAACCGGTCAAATGAGGTGTGTGAAGCTGAGGAAACATATCAAGGGTGTTGATACATAATTTTAGTGATCTCCATATGCATAGTGCTTAGTGATTCATTTGGTGATTAGCGTAGGTGCTTTGTGAAGTGCTTAGGTTGATTAGACCACCGCTTATGCGCTTGCTCTAGGTTTAGGCCTAGTGTTTAGTGAGGTTTGCATACCTCTTACCACTCGGTGCCTACGCGCACCATCGTTGTACATCGGAGGGGCTTGTAGTCTTACGAGATCACACCAACCGCATTTATGGTGTGGCCGCCACCGTGTACCAGAGGGAACAAGGCCCGCGGCGTTTCGGCCAGAAGTTTGATAGTGAAGTCGGCGGGGAGCATCTGGGAGAGGCTTGCCAAAAGGCATGTCGAAGACCCACTTGCGCGTGGTGAAGGCCCGAGGCTATCCACGGAGTTACCCGACCGGGAGCTTGGCCCTTGCGAGGGATTCCTTACGAGGGGCTCCAACGAGAACTAGGGGGAAGCTTGCGCGCTTCTCGATACCTCAGTAAAAATACCGGAGTCATCGATAGGGGTTTGCATGTCTCTACCTTGCTCTTTAGCTTCCGCATTTACATTGATTACATTACTCCTTTTGTGGTAGAGATAGTAACACACTAGCAAAACCATAATTACACATTTAGATAGTTTATCTTTTGCATAGGTTTTGCTAGGGTTAGAAAAAGAGGCCATAGTTTAGAAGTAGAATTTTAAGTTGCCTAATTCACCCCCCCCCCCCTCATAGGTGTCACGGTCCGAGCACTGAAGGAGTCCCTGGCGTAGCTGGCAACGTCCGAGCACCGAGGAGTCCCCGGCGTAGCTGGCGATGTTCGAGCACCGAGGAGTCCCCGACGTAGCTGGCGATGTCCGAGCACCGAGGAGTCCCTGCCGTAGCTGATGATGTCCGAGCACCAAAGGAGTCCCCGACATAGCTGGCGATGTCCGCAAGGTGAAGTGGGGGTGAAGTGTGCCCACTTAGTCCCCGAGCACAAAGAATCCGAGCGCCGAGGAGTAACCGACGTAGCTGGCGATGTCCGAGCACCGAGGAGCCCCCGGCGTAGCTGGCGATGAAGCACGAGCGACGAACAGTCTGGTCAACTAGTCGGTGACGAAGTGAGCATTGAGTAGAAGCGACCGACGAATAGTCCGATCAATTGGTCAGCGACGAAGTCCATGAACCTAGCGGTCCGACGAGTTGATCGGTGGAGAAGTCTGAGCACCAGGTGGTACGATCACCTGGACGATGATCTTGTAATACAAATATGTAGAACGAGTAGTATATGATGTAAAAATATATGAGCACCGGGGAAAATCAGCAATGGCGATGAAATAGCGTATGCAGCTCGGTGATAAGTTGGTGTGAAGATGTATTTATATTTAATATAAACCGCCCGACTAGTTAGTGTGTAGCTGAGTCTCCAGCCCTAGCTAGCCCGTTAACCATAACACGGAGCGCGGAGCCCCTGTGCGTGTAGGATGAACAAAGCGTCGCTAAGGAGCCGCTGCCGACCACCCATAACATAGAGGGCAGACGCTCGTGCACGTATAGGGAGGAGCCGGAGACAGGGCCGTCTCTAGGGACATCCGAGCGTCAACATGACTGTTCGGGGTTTCAGAAAATCATTTAAAGAGCAAACATGGAGAAAATAGCTCGGAGAAACATTATGGCGATATACGAAGATTGAAGAATATTTAAAAAAATATTAAAGCGTGACTTAGCTTTTAGACAGAATGTCTGGTCGGCGTGGCAGCAGACGGCAGGTTGTTGGTGAAGACGACCTCGGAGGCGGTTCCAAGATCGGATCTGCAGTCGTAGGTGTTGGGGTGATTGGCGTAGTATTGATTTGCACTAGCTCAATGAGCTCTCCGACTCCATCAGCGTTGATGATCCACGAGATCGATCTGACCGTGAAGATCTGGCTAGGCTGTGGAAGGGACGAAGAGCTTGCGGAAAATACTATCTTGTTCGATATGGAAACAGCACACACATCCCCCTACCTAGCGCACAAACTATCGATAGAATATCGTCGGCATTCCTCCGAGGGGTATCCCACGAAGGTAGATTGATCAGCAGAGAGGCGTGTAATCAAGAACAAGAAGGCAACAGAGACACACGAGTTAGACAGGTTCAAACCGTCAGTATGACATAATACCCTACTCTTGTGGTCTATTTGTTTGTATTGGCTATCGTATGATATTACGTGAGTTTAGAGGGGGTCCTTGTCCGCCTTATATAGTCCGGGGGCAGGGTTATAAGTCGGTTAGATCTGAGTAGGGATGAAAACGGTACGGATATTTTTCGATCGTATTCGAAACCGAATCCGTTTAGAGGGGTTGAGATCTGTCCTTATCCGAGTCTGGATATCCAACATCCGATACCATATCCGTATCCGAATACTCAAATCTCATATTTATGATGTCGATATCCAATCGTATCATATCCGACATAGTTGACACTATCCGTATTTGAATCTGAATCCGGACAGAAATACGAAAACAAATGTAATATCGATGATATCCGTCCGTATCCGATCCGTTTTCATCCCTAGATCTGAGAGATAACTGGAAAGTAATAACAGATTACAGGAATTATGGGGATCATACGTATCCTAACAGATCTCGTAGTATCTTCAGGATATCTTCCTGGTGTCTTGCGGGAGGCGCCGAGCAGAGTCATGCCCCGCAAAGCTTCGTCTTGTGGGCTGGACCGCCCTTGGGGGCGCAGCCTATGTGGTCTGACGTGGGTATCCGGGGTCGTACCCCCCCACACAATCAGATTCTACGATTTGAGTAAAAAAATGATTTTACCTAACTAGAATCCCAATCCTAACAACGTATTTAAGACGCGTCAGCCTGTTCGCTTGCTCGTAAACGATCGTAAATTTCTAGCCGGAAACCGTGTTTTTCTCTCATACCAAACCAGCCAGCAGTAAATAATCCACGATACGATACGGCCTCCCGAACAGGCTGCTGATCTTGACAAGCATTTTTAGGTCAATTGTAATATGCACAACATCATATAAAACAATAGATTGCATTGAAAGTCTGTGGAACAACACCAAGGCACTATCCATTGGTAGAAAGTGAAATTAATTTCTAATGTGTTAGTGTGCAAGTAAAAAGCCAGATAACTGACAATTCGTCCTTTTTCTTTTGGATTGTGTTTTCTCAGTTAATTAAAAAAGATCCTATTGTCTCGTTAGCAATTCTTTCATTTTGTCTGCGCTGGCAAACTATATACATACTTTGTGTAAAAAGGAAAACTGGAGGCGAAGAAAAATATGTTGCTGCTGGTACAGTAGTGACCAAGGAAAAAGTCAAGAGGTATATATATTTGACGGCGACGAGTAGTGACCTAATCTTGCCGAGCTTAATTTACACACACACGAGCTTCTTGAGCATCTAAAAATTGTGGCCACTTTTGATGAGACAAACATCGATATGCAGTAAGGCCTTGTTTAGTTGGGTGAAGTTTGAGATTTTGGCTATTGTAGTATTTTTGTTTTTATTTAGCAATTAATACTCTCTCCATACCCAAAAAACCTGACGTTTAGGACAGGATTGTGGTAACCAAGGAGTGATTAATTAGGGGTTAGTTTTCCTTCTTTGCCCCTAATAAATATGGTTGCGCTTGCCCTCTGTACGAGAAAGTTAACCAGCTCAACTGGCTAGTGCGCGGAGCCTGCATTGCTGCGCCCCAGGTTCGAATCCCGGCTGCCCCACCTTTTTTGTTGCCCATTTCATTTTGCATGGCGATGGTCCGCTGCATGGCAATGTTCGCCCTGCGTGGCGCGCGCGGACAACAGTTTTGCTCGGCGCCTCCATTTTCGCTTGGCGCGGACAGCAGTCTTGCATGCGTGCGGGGCAATTGTTTCATTTTCGTTTGGCACTTGTTTCATTTTCGTTTGTTGCCTGCGCGCTCGGATAGCACCGACGTTTGAGCTGCCTGTACTCCACGCCACTGGCTTATTTATGCGGCAACTTGCTTTCGCTCTTCTCCACGCCATTTGCTTGCTTGCTTAAACGCCTCTCTTTCCTTCTTTCTCAACCATCTATTCTTGCCATCTTCTCTGTCCACTTAACCGAGCAATGAGTGCTTTTTTTCCTGCCTTTGATCTAAACGTTCGTTTGGAAGAAGATGACGACGGCAACCTTCCCATCGATCTCAACGAGCCAGTTTTGGAAGATGAGAACCACGGTAATGTGTCTTTCTCAGTTTGTTCTTTCTCATTTATATGAACAGCACCCCATGCAAATTATTTTCCTTTCTAAGTGTGGTCTTTCCTTTTCAACAGGAATAGATTTGAACTTACCATTAGATGAATTTGGAGCTGTTGACTTTGATTACGTACAAAACCTCATTGGTACAGTCCTCTCACTTTGTTTTTTGTTTTACTAGTCATGCCGTGCCTAATTTGGAGCTATTTTTTTTACTAGTCATGCCGTGCCTAATTTGGAGCTGTTTTTTTTACTAGTCATGCTGTGCCTAATTTACCGTCCTCTCATTTATATGAACAGCACCCCATGCAAATGATTGTTTTTTTCCCTATAATTACATCATGTCGTCACTACTTTGGACTGTAAATAAGCTTGTTGTTATCATTATTAAAATGATTGGTTTTTTCCTTTAACTACATCATGCCGTGACTACTTTGTACTATTAAAAAGCTTGTTTTTTCGTTTTGCTAGAACAAGATGGTGATGCTCCCGTTCCACTACACCAACCAAAGAATGACTATTCTGATCGTGTTAGACAACAAGTGTATCAATCATTGTTGATGAGAAGCAAAAATGGGAAACTAGGCAAGCATGATACAACAATTGTATCTAACCAATTTGGAGTAAAAATTAGATCAGTTCAGCGCATATGGAGGCAAGGTAAAAACCAACTTTCTCAAAACATTCCGGTCGTGGTTCCTAATCTAAAGAAAGGTAGAAGTGGCCGCAAAGCAATCCCTCTAGATTTGGAAAAGTTGCGGGATATTCCTCTCAAGCAAAGGATGACCATAGAAGATGTGTCTAGTAAACTTGGTATTAGCAAATCTAGGATACAAAGGTATTTGAAAAGGGGTTTCATTAGGCGCCACTCTAGTAGCATCAAAGGTATTTGAAAAGGGGTTTCATGATATATAGAGTGTTGCCCGCAATTAGAGCAAAGTGGCCAAGAGAAGATGTCAACAAGCCAATATTCATTCAACAAGATAATGCTCCATCTCATTTAAAAGTTGATGATCCTCATTTTTGTGCGGTTGCAAAGCAAGATGGGTTTGACATTAGGCTTATATGTCAACCACCCAATTCTCCAGATTTTAACATTCTAGATTTGGGGTTTTTTTCGAGCTATTCAAGCCATTCAATACAAGAAAGATGCTAAGACAATTAAAGATCTAATTCCAGCAGTGCAAGAGGTAAATGATCATCCATTCGATTGATTAAATTGATCTTGAACAACTAAAGTACTCTACTCACTACAATCTGTTTTTTGTAGGCATTTTTGGAGTACTGTCCAAAGAAAGCAAATAGGATCTTTGTCACACTACAAACTGTTTTGAAGGAAGCAACGAAGGTAAAAGGTTGCAACAAAATCAAGATTCCTCACATGAACAAACAAGCACTAGAGAGGGAAAAGAGGCTGCCATTGCAAATCCCTTGTGAAGCTTCATTGCTAGCCGAATCACTTGCTAGTCTTCCTGTAACAAATTAGAAGATGCAAGTTTATGCAAATTATTAGATCAGTGTATCTTAGGTTTGCAATGGCCAAATTGAGAGATGTTGTACTGTACCTTAGTGCTCTTTGTTTGCTGCTTCTTAATATGCTCTTCCACCTTCTTCAAAACGTCATCAGTCAACTTGATTCTAGTACCATCCATTTCAAGTTTGGCCACATCAGGAATATAGAACTCGCAATCGAATTTGTCCATTAGATGGAACCACTTTATTGGCATATCGTAATCTTCGTGTAGAAGTCCACAACGGCCACACCTGCGTGCGTTCCGGTGAGCTTGGTAGCAAGCTTCTCCGAAGACACCGCCAGCGTGGAACGTGCCACAGCGAGGGCATAGAGACTCGACGGAGTCAGGCTCGACGGAGTCGGGCACCATGTCGACTGAGTCTGCAACCATGTCGACGGAGGCCGCGACCTGCTCGACGGAGTCCGGCACCTCTTCGACGTCCGTGAACGTCTCATCCGAGTCCGCGAACACCGACGAGGCCGCGACCTGCTCGACGGAGTCCGGCACCTCTTCGACGTCCGCGAACGTCTCATCCGAGTCCGCGAACACCGACGAGGCCGCGACGGCGAGCACCTCCTCCGCAACGGACTCCGACGAGGACGCGACGGCGAGCGCGCGGCGAGCGCGCGGCGAGCACGCGGCGAGCGCCCTGCGACGAGCGTACAGGCGAGCGAGCGGCGAGCGCGCGGCGCGCTTCCGGCGAGCGTGTGGCGAGCGTCATGGCGAGCATGCGGCGCGAGTGATCCATTCGTGGCGGCAAGGAACAGCAACGAACTCTAATAGCGAGTTGAGCGTGGAGAGGAAGATGAAGGAACAGCAATTAATGGGGAGTGAAGACGGGCGGACGGCCGGACGGGCAATCGAAGCGAACGGGCGGCGTCGGCTAGGGGCAATCCAGTCCAAAGTTCACCCTGCCATGGCACAACGTCAAGCTTTGTAAAAACGGGCCAAAGGCCCAGAACGTCGACTTTTTTTTAGTACGGAGGGAGTATTCAATTATGGACTAATTAGGCTCAAAACGTTCGTCTCGCGATTTCCACCCAAACTGTGCAATTAATTTTTTTCGTCTACATTTAATGCTCCATGCACGTATCGCAAGATTCGATGTGATGGCTACTGTAGCATTTTTTTGGAAAACTTTTTGGAACTAAACCAGGACTAAGGGGCAAAAGCAGTAATTCCATTTAATTTCGATGAGTACTGGCACTATGCACTGCAAATAAACCTAGCTAGCTAGCTAGCTTTATTTTTTGTCAAAGGTCAGTCCAAGAACAGAGACGTGGCATGCAAAAGACACTCGCGTAATGACAAATTACGTACTGCCGGGATGGAGCAATTAAAGAAGCCCCCCGAAACTAATAATTAAGTGGCGCATCACTGTCAGAGATTCCATCATCCATAGCTCTGTTCAGTGTCGACGACGACTGTGCTGTGGACCTGTGGTCTGTGCATATACACTTAGGACATGCACGGCATGGGGGCCTCGATTGTATTATTGCACGTACTACTATGTAGCTCCTCCTCCTCGTGAAAGAAGAAACAACAAAGCTGCTAGCTACTAGAGGAGTAGAGGGACAAATCTGATATGATGGTTAAAAACAGCATCTGATGCTGTCGACAGTGGCTATTCTTCCGATCCGAGCATGTCGTCTCTCTGCTGCTGTAGCGAAAACCTCAGCCAGAATGTACGGAGCCATCCAACAGTGCTGTCTTTGTCTTTGTATGGTCATGCATGCATGTGATCGTTGCAGCTCGTTTTATTCGTAGAGCTAGCACATACTGACATCGGACGCTCAGGCTGTCACAGTTGCACATGCATGTATATGTATACAGTACGGGTGTAAAATGTACACGTACATGCTTCGAGATCTATCGCACGTCGCTAGCTACTCGATTCGTACATACAACTGCAGACTGCAGGCTCTAAGCTAGAGACGACTCCATGGATGCATGCACTCTGCGTAGTATATACGTGGATTCCTCCATGGACCGTACCACCTGCGTGTGTGAAGGTGCATTGGCGTGTCCCGCTACGTACGTACGTGCAACCGTGTAGTATGTATACAGCAGAGTCCATATTATTTGCGTGGAAGAAGGGGATGAAGGCGCCTGACAGGTCAATGCATGCAGCGCGTGTGGCTCCAAAACCTTGCGCCCATGCAGCTCGTGCCCGGAAGCATCTCATTCACTATTCATCGGATCGGATGATGCGGCTCTTTGGTGTTTTTTTTCTTATCATGTCGTGCGTGCAAGCGCGTGATTATATATGACACTATGACAGTATATTCTTCTGGTTTTAATGGCCGGTTTTATGTTCCTTTTAAACACACGCACTCGAGTACACGACAGATCCTTACGGAAGTAGTCATTTCCTGTCTTGAGCCACATCTGCAGATACATCAGATCATCAAACGGAGCAGCGGTGTTTCTTCGACAGGTGAAATGAATCGAGCAGAAGTTATCGTACAAATGTACAGTAATAATCTGTCGTCGTCTTCAATAACTCCAAGTTATCTCAACGCCAGAAAGTTCGTCAGATGTGGAAAAAAATTTGTCAGTAAATGCGCATGAAAACTACGGCGACGACGGCCGATGTGTCTGGTGGTCCAAAGAAGAATCTTTAATCAGTGGGCGTACAATTCTTCAGACGGCACCAGGAGCAAAGAAGCTAATGGATTCATATATACTCCTATTATGCAATAAAATTAGACGACTGCAGTCTGCAGATCATGAGTAAGAGAACAATACGAATTCCTAGAGAGAGAGAGAGAGAGAACAATATGAAATGAGATCCCGTACGTGGGGCATGCATGTAATTGACTTCTTGCCACTTGTTAGTTGTTCGATTCTGTTGTTACTCCGATTTGCTGAATATCGTTTTCTCGTGATGGAAAACTAAACTGGCAGAGTTCATATATATATGTGCTGCAGATACAACTAGTAGTGCTCACCATGGTTTCAGTCACGGGTGGAGCTACCATAGACCCCCCAGACCCCTTCTTCGGTTCTTCCTCATCTCCGGCTTGTTGCGGAGAGCTTCCGCGACATGGAGGAGCGAGCGGCGATAGAGAAGATGGAAGAAGATGCGACCGTTACTAGGCCTTTTCTTCAGTCTAGCAGCAGCCCACTGAAGGCCGACGGTGGTGCAGATACGACTAGTAGTGCTCACCATGGTTTCAGACTTTCAGTGCGGCTAGCAGCTGCCGGTAATGGCTGAGATACATGTTGTGTGAATGCAGACGCAAACACCACTTATGCAACTGCTTCTTTGCTGTGCGTTTACAGGAAATTGGGTGGGCTTCTCTGTCAAGAAAAATGGGAAGAGGAAGAGAGAGATTCAGAGGACACTCAGAGTACGTATTGAGCTGTCAAAAGGAGAGCAACGGGCATTAAACCCCAGCGGTGAGATACTGAGATAGCTCACGGCCGCCATAACTCCCCGAGCTACTCTTGTTCAGATGCAGAGTCGTGGCGGTAGTAATGTTCAGAGGTGAGGTAAGGCCAGGGCCAGCCCCAGCATCCTGCTGTCATGGTCGTCGAGGTTCACGTGGTTGTCTAGATCTCTTGACTGCTGACCTATGCTCTTGACTTTTCTACGGTGGCCCTGGCTGCTGACTGGAATTCGTGACTTGCATGTTGACCGGTTGACCCCAGGTCTCTGATGGATGTGCTGGTGCACTGTGGACCTGTGCTGCAGTGTGTTCTGTTCTCTCCTCCACCGTGGTCCGTGGGAAACGGAACAGGCCAAAACAGCAGCAATGGCTATACTATCCTTGGGCCTTGGCGAGAGGAGTCTGCCCATGGGCCAAGCCGAGCCAAGGATGCGTGCCGGAACGACGTTTGACATGGGCTTCTGATTATTCCAGAGTGTTGGACCGTGGATGCTTGTGCTGACCCACGAGGACTTTTTTTTAGAACAAAGAAACTTTATATTACTTCAGTTATCAGCGTGAGAGAATACATCAATATCTATATCTATATCTATATTTATACCTAATAATAAATACCTAAAATTTCCGGCTATTTTTTTCGTCCAACTCCCCCTAACTACCAATAGTTGAGAGTTTATTCCGTCTAGACTTATATGACCATAAATAGTTAGGACAAATAGATCTCTCAAAACCTGAATAAACTGAATAGGAATAGGAATCCTAATTCAAATAAAAAATAAATTAAATAAAATCTTATTTTATTTTATATATAGCAAAGCGTCTCCTTCAACCCGGCTTTTTACTTCCCATAACATAATACGTCAACCATATTGATGCCCGCAATCCGAAGTTTGTGCCCAGCAAAGAGTCCAGTCCTACCATGATGCGTTGGCATTGGTGTCCGGCAAGAGACCCAGTCCTCCTCCGGGTGCATTAGCTTAGAATCAATCAATAATAAGCAAAACAATCCAAATCACATCACACCAAAAAGAAAAAGAAAAGAAGAAGCGAGCAAACTGCACGGCTAAGAAGAAAGAGGCAGCGCTAGCACCTGCGCTGGTTCTTGTGCTAGGCATGCTGGCCATGCGCATACACGTTCGACGAGTTAGAATAATATCGGTTACTCCAAAAAAAAAAGAATAATGGCATGTTTGGCTTATCTTAAAGCAAACCATTTGAGCCGCTGCTGCTGTCAGGTTGAGATACAAAAATATTGTAGGTACAGTACTTTTCAGCAGCCACAGCCATGGCAAGAAGCCATTGGTCCGCTAGCATTGAACGTCCCGAGCTCACCGTAGCCGTCGCGAGCGCTGCCCCAACCATACATATCCTCCAAACTAGGTATGCTCTTTTTTTCACGCGTCGCCTGTTTTTTTTTTCCAAGCTTTATAAGCATTTGCTTCAATCGTCAGTCTTCAACTTCTAATTTAGTCATTCCCCGTAACTACCAATAATAATATAATAATAAATATAATAATATCATACGCCTTTAAGCCCTTGACCTCTTTTTTAAGAAATATTTTTTCATCACTAAACTATTGGTACAATTCTAATTAGAAATAAAATGTATCTTATTGCTACAACCTTGCTCAGCCGATATGGTTCAATCAATCAAACTGTGGACTGAAATCTGAAGTTAGTTGTTCAGTTTAGTCTAACAAATATCTTTTCAAGTGCAGTTCTAGACGAAATTTTATACAAAGAGTAAAATATAAAGAGATATATGTTATTTCGATCCTTGTTTATCTTAGATGTTTGGTACTTTTTTCTCCCATTGCAACGCACGTGCATATTTGCTAGTAGAGATAAAAAGTCTGGAATATCATGCAACCACATACATTCAGAATTTGAGACGAAAGTAAACTTGGTCGTATAATGCGCAGTCATGTGTTGCTTCCCTGCTTACATGAGCAAAAACAAAATATGTGCATTGACTACTAAGTTCCTAGATTTGATTTAGCAATGGAATAACAACACACCTATTAGTAGCTCTAGAATTCCATAGAGCCACTAGTTCTTGACAATCCGTTTCAATAATCACCTTTGTTAGTCCGAGATTCTTTATCAGTAGCACCGCATCATGGTAAGCATAAGCTTCGATAGTAAGAGCATCAGGTATCAACTCATGTTGTTTACATTTGGCTGCTATAAATTGACCTTGTTCATTACGTAAAACCACTACTGAGGCACCTTGATAAGTTTCAATTTTTTTAGAAGAAAGGGTTTCCCTTGCTTTTGTATTATCAAAAGCAAAGACGTTTTACAGTTCTAGCGTATAGGCGCGCCCGCCTAAATCAAGGCTCTAAGCCAAACTGAGACACAACCTCAGGTCTACTGACATTACACGGCGTATTAGTCTGACCCGAAACGACTGATCCCAAAGGCTGAGCACCCAATAGATCCCACCCTGATGATGTATTGATCACGACTGGCATCCACTGTTGTTGAGGGGGCAAGCTTGCTCTGTTCTCTAGCTATTGCACGAATTCCTCCACTATCAGTTGAAAGGTCCTAATATGACTAGAGGGGGGGTGAATAGCCTATTTAAAAATATATAAACCAATTAAATCAATTTGATTAGTATGACAAATAGCCAAATGCAAACTTACTCTAGCTCTACAAGGGTTGCAAGCCACCTATCCAACAATTCTAGTTACTATGATCACTAGACACATGATTTGCTAAGTCACTACTCACTAAGAGCTTTCACACTTGCTACACTAAATAGCTCCACTAGATGAACTTAAACTACAAAGCAAGCTCTCAATTCTAGCTACACTAAAGAGCTTGTTACAACTAGTTTATGAGAATGTAAATGAGTGGGTAGGGTGATTATACCGCCACGTAACGGAGTGAACAATCATAAGATGAATACCAATTCAATCACCAGAAGAACACCAAAGGGTAAGAGACAACCAATTTTTCTTCCGAGGTTCCCGTGCTTGCCGGCATGCATGCTAGTCCCCACTGTGTCGACCAACACTTAGTGGTTCGGCGGCTAAGAGGTGTTGCACGAACCTCGTCCACACAATTGGACACCACAAGATCCTACCCACAAGTGAGGTAACTCAATGACACGAGCAATCCACTAGAGTTACCTTTCGGCGTTCCGCTGGGGAAGGCACAACACCCCTCACAATCACCATGATCGAAGTCGGAGACAATCACCAACCTCCACTTGACGGTCCTCGCTGCTCTAAGCCATCTAGGTGGTGGCAACCACCAAGAGTAACAAGTAAATCCCGTAGTGAAACATGAACACCAAGTGCCTCTAGATGCAATCACTCAAGCAATGTACTTGGATTCTCTTCCAATCTCACAAAGATGATGAATCAATGATGGAGATGAGTGGGAGGGCTTTGGCTAAGCTCACAAGGTTGCTATGTCAATGCAATTGGCCAAGAGTATGAGCTAGAGTTGGCCACACGCCTTTAAACAGAGCGCCCAACGAAATAGAGTCATTGGCTTCTCAGTCCTCTGAAATTTGGGTTGACCAGACGTGCTGGTCAGGTTGACCGGACACAGTACCCCAGTGTCCGGTCCTCAGATTTTCACCATGTGTCCCCGGCTTCAAATGCTGATCGCCCAATCTCAACGGTCATCAGTGCACTTAAGTTGTGACCGGACGCATAGGCAAGCTGACCGGATGCACCACGCCCATGTCAGGTCCTCACGCGCCTACGCACCAACATCCAGCGACCAGACGCACCGATAGAATGACCAAACGCTCCAATAACATGAAGTCCGGTCACTTCTAGAGAGCATCCAGAGCCGCATTTTCTCGATCGGACGCGTTCGGTGTACCTCGACCGGACCTAGCTCGGCGTCCGGTCCTCCTCCTCTTCTCTATGCGTCGCCACGTTAGCAGGACCGGATGCTGAATAGTGTTCAGCCAGAGTCTGGTCACATGCGTCCGGTCTCAGGCCAAGAGTAGCCCGAGCACACCATTGATTTTATAAATGATCAAACGCTGCTCCCCTGAGTCCAGTCACCACATGACCGGCATCCGGTCATTGTTTCATAGTGACAGTCATCTCCTTTACTTCACTAACTTCTCCACCCTTACTCAAATGTGTCAACCACCAAGTGTATCACCTTGTGCACATGTGTTGGCATATTTTCACAAATGTTTTCAAGGGTGTTAGCACTCCACTAGATCCTAAATGCATATGCAATGAGTTAGAGCATCTAGTGGCACTTTGATAACCGCATTTCGATATGAGTTTCACCCCCTTAATAGTACAGCTACCGATCCTAAATGTGATCACACTCGCTAAGTGTGTCGATCACTAAACCGAAAAGCTCCTATCAATTTCACCTTTGCCTTGAGCTTTTTGTTTTTCTCTTTCTTCTTTTCCATGTCTAAGCACTTGATCATCACCATGCCATTACCATCATCATGATCTTCACCATTGCTTCATCACTTGGAGCAGTGCTACCTATCTTATAATTACTTTAATCAACTAGGTTAGCACTTAGGGTTTCATCAATTCATCAAAACCAAATTAGAGCTTTCAACAGTCTAGTTTCTGGGTTGAGTAGCGGCACCCACCTTCTCGCCATCCTGACAGTCTGCAGCAACACTCTTTTCATACCTACCCATGTAACACCCTAAAAACACATCTCATTTCTCAGCTTCCATAGAGACCAAATAACTGATGAAGTAACAACATTAGTAAACTTGTGGCGTTTATTTGCCACCCAAAACCGAGCAATCGATTCAAAGTTAGCCCCTATATCCTGATTCAGTAACTCGCTGATAATAAGCCATATATTTCTAGCAACACAACATTCAAAGAAGAGGTGAGAGATCGATTATTTCTCGCTACAGAACAAGCAGGTGGGATCACTCACTTCCCTGTGTTTGCCTAGATTGTCTCTTGTTAAAACTCTATTATTAGAGAGGAGCCAAAGGAAGAACTACACCCTTGGTGGAATAGTAAGCTTCCATATTGAACCTACAAACATTGGGGTGACCCCCTGTGATTAATCACAGTGTACAGAGATTGGACTGAATATTTACCCGAAGAAGTGTAATGCCACAGAATCTGATCTTCCTCTTTAGAGAGGGAAACTGACTCCAACAGACTACATAACTCTAACCAGGGATTCATAGTACTAGTCAACACACATCTTCTGAAGGTTAGCATAAGGTTTTCCCCATCCCAAACCTCATGTAAAGTTTTACCTTGCTGTTCGTTAATAACGTATAGGGGCTAATAAATTGTAGCTAGGCTAATGTTACCCAACCAAATATCTTCCCAAAATATGACTTTTCTACCATTACCAATCACCCACTTAATACCCATACGGGTTGCCTGAACCGCCCAAAGTACTCCTTTCCAAAAAGGAGAGACCCCAACCGTTGGGCAGCACAACATATTGGGGTCTGCAGTTTTGTATTTGAAATTAACAATGCTTCTCCAAATAGCATTCGAATTCAAGTGATGTCTAAAAATCCAAGCACCTAGAAGTGCTAAATTTAAACTCCTCATATCTGGGATACCTAGACTGCCAACATCTTTTTCTGAGAGACTAGTTGCCAGCTAGCAAGATGATATTTATGATGATCTACACTATCATTCCACAATAAATGACCCATTTGAGAATTAATCATGTCAATAGCTCATCATGGAAACTTGATTACAGAAAGCATATAAATGGGGATGCTTGCTAAGCAAGCTTTGAGCAAAGTAAGTCTTCCTGCATAAGACAATAGCCTACCCTTCCATCCAGCTATCCTTTTAATTATTTTGTCAATGACAGGTTGCAAATCTTGCTTTCTCAGTTTTGTAAAGTGTAGGGGAACTCCTAAGTATTTTATTGGAAAATCACTTTTCTTGCAACAAAAAATCTTTGCAAAGCAGTTTGCATCGTCTTCCTCTAGGCCTATGGTTAGAAGAACACTTTTGTTATAATTAATTTTCATACCTGACATTTGCTTGAAGCAAACCAATAGCCACTTTAAAGTGCTTGCTTTTTCTAGGTTATTCTCTAAAAATAGTAAGGTGTCATCCGCATATTGTAGGCTAATGATACCTCCATCAATTACTTGAGGAAGAAGCCCAGTTATAAGATTTTGTTTGGCAGCTTTCATAAGCATCCTTGAAAATACATCAGCTACTAGATTGAATAAAAGGGGGACAAAGGGTCCCCCTGTCTCAACCTCTTCCCAGGTTTAAAATAACTATTGTTTTCATCATTCATTCTAATACATAAGGAGCCACATCTTACCACTTTCCTAATCCAACTAATCCATCTTTCCCCAAACCCTCTAGACTTTAGCATGTCCTCAAGGAAGCTCCAACTCATCCTATCATACGCTTTTTCGTAGTCAAGTTTAAGCATAACTCCTTCTTCCTTACTTCTATGTACCTCATGAATAATTTCATGGGTAGCAACCACACTTTCCAGTATATATCTGCCTTTAATAAAGGTTGTTTGGTTTGAGGCTATTAATCTATCTGCAACCACCACCAATTTGTTATTCAGCATTTTGGCAAACATCTTAAAACTGCAATTGAGTAAACTGATAGGCCTAAATTTCTTAAGGATTTTGGCCTCAAGCTCCTTTGGGATCAAAGTAATCATGCCATAGTTACATCTATCAAGATCTAACTAACCCTTCCCAAAACTATTAACTAACATCATCAAATCTTTTTAATAACATCCCAAAAGACCTGATAGAAGAGGAAAGGGGGGCCATCAGGGCTAGGTGCACCATCCGCATAGGACCTAAAGACAGTTTCCTTAGTTTCTTCTTTAGAGAAATCGGCCTCCAACAAGTCATTCTCCAAAGAAGTCACCTTTTCATCTTCCATCCAAAAATCATCATCTAACTTCACACCACTGGACTCCTCATGCCCAAACAGTGATTTGTAAAAATCCACTGCATGGTTCAGCATCTTATCATTATCCTCAATCCACCCATCCGGACTTTCTAACCTAATGATCTTTTTCTTTCTATTTTGTTGGTTTGCTACAGCCTGGAAATAGGTTTAATTTTTGTCACCTTCTATGATGTTTCTATCCCTAGACCTTTGTTTAGCTTTGATTTCTTCCATCCTCCACACAGCTTCAAGCTCAGCAGTAATGCTTTTCATCCTCTCCTTCTCTCTCGAATCACGACCTCTCTCTTCTTGCAAAATGTTCAAAGCATCAAATTCCTTAAGAAGTTCTTGCTTCTGTTTCCTAATACTAGCATTAATATTAATAGCCCAACCTTTGATCTTTTTCCTAAGCAGCCTAGTTTTAAACTACTAGATGTCCAAAGGATCATCATAGGCACAAGGTGTGCTCCAAACATTCTTAACTAACTCTTTAAAACCTAGTTGCTCAAGCCACTATTTTTTGAATCTAAAGAGACTTGGTTTTTTGGGTATTTTCGCTCCTAGGTTTAAGACCAGAGAGACATTATCACTTCCTACTCTAGGTTTGGCAGTCACAAAAGCAAGAGGATATCTCTGTTCAAAATTAACAGTACAAAAGATTTTGTCCAGGGCTGCCAAAATGGGTTTATCCTGATTATTTGTCGATGTGTAAGATCTGGTTGAGTTTTTAAGCTCCACCAGGCCCCATTTGTTAATTAGGTCTTGAAAACTATCTGCCCACTTCTGATTTATTTGACCATTACTCTTTTCCTTAGCCGTGATTGTGATATTAAAATCACCTCCTAGCACAGTTGGACCATCCCAGATAACTAGGAGGCTTTCTAGTTCAGCTAAGAAATCCAACTTTCCTTCCTCATAAGGGGAGCCATGAACCACCACTATTCTCCAAACAAAACTATCCTGACAATTTCTAATAATATCAGCCACACTATATTTTCCAATTCTCCAAGCTATCACTTCAAATTTCCTCTCATCTACACCCACCAAGATACCACCAGCAGTACCATTGGCAGGGAGAAAATGCCACACAAAATCTTTATTAATATAATTCAAAAAAGATTCATTGAAAGATTCTTTTTTAGTTTCCTAAAATCCTATAAAATCAAGTTTATTATCATTAACAAAATCGGTAATGCACTAAAGACGACCCTCTTTATTTAGGCCTCTCACATTCCAAAATGATCATATCATTGTTAACTATCTAATTATTTTGTGGGCCTTTGCCTGTAGAGACAACTAGGGCCCAAGACTGATCAACCAGTGCATCATTCTCTTTTCTAGGTGTTTGAACAACACCATTCAAAGGTGGAAATTCAGAAACTAATTCTTCTAAATCCAAATTACTAGAAGATTAACCTCATGGTTATCTTCTTTAAATTGTTCACAAGTAAGCGTCTCTTTATTTTTGAAGTTATCAATAACTTTATTAGCTGCAATAGCATTACTACCAAGGCTAATATTCACGCATTGAGCTTTGTAGAGTAAATCTGAATTGCTTTCAAAAGCAAATGACTTGGGTGGTTTACCTTTTTCCAAGTTCCTATCTGCTTTCAGATCTTGAGCCTTTTGCAGAACAGTGCGACCATCATCTTGGCCTCTCCTTGGTCTTGGAATTCTCTCTATAGGCCCCCATCTTGGTTTTCTTTTCTGATTTTTCTTAGCTTCATCTTGAATATTAGTTATAGTCTCACCCTTGTCCTGTATCAGTCCCAAGTCAGCTAGAGAGAGATCAGCATCTTCATGTGTCCCTTCATCCATACCATCATCCAGCAAATCATATTCATCATCAGAGTCCTCCAATTCCATTTTCTTAAGCAGCCTAGAGCATTGATCGGAGATGCCTTCTCTTGAAAGCTGCATCAAAATTCACCTTAATTACGCCATCAAGAGGGGGGCACCAACGAACTTTCTTCATCAGCTTGCAAGCGGGGCAGGTTGTGGACAGCTGCCAGGCCGCAACGCTTGCCGCTAATTAATCCTGTGGGTTTGTGTTGTCCGCCTCTTCAATGGCGCTGCTCATATTTGTTTCATGGGCTTGGTGGTTAATACCTGCGAGCCCGCATGACCCGCAAAGCACGCCGCGGTCAGCACGAACAGTGAGCGCTTATCGAACGCCGTCGGCCCATGCCGCCCGTCGGTTCCCCGCTCTCAACTTGGAGATATTCCCGTTGGTCCTTGGCCCTATCATGGGTGTGTACACCTCGGAGATATTCCCGCTACAGGAGCACACGTTGGGCTTCATGGTCTCAACCGCGTTACCGGTGGGCGGTAGGCATATCTCCATGGCCTTCCTGTGTCTCTAGATGGGCATCACCATCGGCGGCAGCTTCTTCCTCTAATCCGGCATCGCCACGGTCGCATGAATTTTCTTCCTCGCCTGCCTTCTGGAGAACCGCGGTCACTCGCTCGTTAGGATTGGCCCTGACCCCAAGAAAGTTTTGATGAGGGCGCTGGCTGGTGGGAGTGGATTGGATCATGTCGTTGCCACTGCTAAGTCGAACCACCAAGGAGGGCGACACCGATAGGGGCGGCGGCGGTAGTGATAGAATTCGAAAGAGGTTGAGAGGAGGGCGACACTTGAAAAGCTGCGGCAGCCACTTCTTGCGGGACTAGCGGGTTGCAGTGCGTTTTCTCTTTATCCAGTGGACTTAACAGGCTAAATGATAATGGTCCGCAAATAATTAGTGGCCGGGCCACAACAGTCGCATCAGGTTATTTTGCGGGGCGGCTTGGTGGGTAGCGGTAAGAACCCGCCCGCCTGCATCCGTATTTCTTCATTTGCATCTTCAAAGGGTATGTTGATGGCGAGCTAGAATGGATAAGATCAGTTGTCATTTCCCATGCCCACCGGCAAGGTTGATATATAGAGATTGATGTTTCTCCATACTTTCTTCTCTTTCTTGCTGCCCATAATGCCCACACGGCGCATAAGATAGATTCACATTTCTCTTGCGAACAAAATGCAGTATAAAAAAGGTCCCGACTCCAAGTAGTTGGGTGCAGGTTTGCATGGATAGGAATATAATTATTGATAACACGCCACCAAAAACTTTAACCTTTGGGGGAATTTTTAGTTTCCAAAGGTTTCGCAAATTGGGTTGTTTTAACTTACTGAACTACAAGCAATGTTATTTTTAAGAAGGACAACCATTCTTCAATTAGAAAACAATAAACGATAGGCTGACCTTATCGTGCTTTTTTGAACTCCAAGCCCATGTATCTTTGTCAAGTCTTCCAAGAGGAAATCTACTCACTGCATTTTCATCATGAATAACGAAGTTATCCCAAAGAGCTTGTGTGTTCTAGGACATTCCATCCGGAGATAAGAGTTCATGAACCTTTTCAGCTTGTGCTTCCGGCTTTCTATAAATAGGATTAAAGCCTAGATTGTTGGGAATCCATTGATCATTCCATATATTAATTGTATTTTCATCTTCAACTCCTTTGATGAGCCCTTTTTCTAAAACTTCCCTTCCTTTTAAAATTGCCTGCCATGTGTGAGAACTTCCTCTTTTCTTCCTTGCTGTCATAAAAGAGCCATTATGAAAATGCTTTCCACATAGTATTTTTGCACAAAGGGATTCTGGTCTAGTTAGTAATCTCCAGCCTTGTTTGCCTAACATAGCCAAATTGAAATGGTGAAGGTCTTTGAAGCCCATTCCACCTCCTTGTTTAGTGTAAGCTATGTTAATACATTTTCTCTAATGCATTCTTCTTTTTTCCTCATCTCCACCCACTAGAACCGAGATATAGCTGAAGTAATTTTCTTGCAAGGAGTCTTTGATAGTTGAAAACAACTCATCGAATATGTAGGTATTGATTGTGCTACAGCCTTGATAAGAATTTCTCTACCTGCAGCACTTAACTTCGTTTCACACCAGCCACTTACCAGATATCGTATTCTACCCCATCAGAATCTTGGTGGAGATGGGCCATGGTTCGTCTCAGCATCGGCGCGCCTAGGCGGCGGCGGCTCAATTTGTTGGTCGTCTCATCTGCTTTTGTGCTTGATCATGCATGTCACAAATGGCGGCGGTACAAATGTCAATGGCATAAGCATGGATGCTGCGGTCGCCGGAGACAACGTACCCACACACGGCGCATCATAAACCCATCCAAAATGCATGGATGGAAAGATAGCATAGCATACAATAGCTTATCATCACACAAATATTAATTAATAAAAACTTGTGTAATAAAGGAATTAAAAAACAAAACAATTATGCTGCAGGTGCATGTTTAAGTTCACGAAATATAATTGTACACATTGATTTGTCTGTTTAGTTTTATAGTGCTCCGAATGGTGTGTCTCCCTCAATAAACTAAGTTCCGGTGAACGAATCATTGATTTTAGTCTTCTAGTGCTCCCTATGGTGTGCTCACATTTTTTTGAGCAAAGCGTCACCCTTCTTTATTCATTAGGATAACTAGAACAAACTCCCATCAGGAGGAGCAACAAACCAAACATGTCTTTCTACCAAAAAGTTTACAGAACTCACGAGGATCAACATTTGACCGTTTGCCTTCATGAACAAACTCCACCCTTGTGAAGCTTCCCATCCGAGTCTTGATTTCCAGTATGATTGGCCCGTACCTCCCAAAACCCTCACCATGGATGCTTGCAACTGCATTGACACAATCGCTCGCCACCCAGAGGGTTTGGAGGCCCAAGTCATTGGCCAGAGCTAGGCCCTCGGGCATGCCACCACCTCGGTTGTTTTCGGGTCGGCACAGCCCTCTAGGACCAACGTCAAGGCGCCCAGAAAATTACCATCCTCGTCCCTGGCCACGGCCGCTGCCAAGGCCTTTCTTGAATTTTTGGAGATCACCTCATCCACATTAACCTTCGCAAAACCCCTTGGTGGCTTGATCCATCGTGGTGCTGGATCGCCCACCGCTTGCTGTTGCTTGGTGCTTGGCTTGATCATCTCCAATTCACTAATGAATCGCTCCACAAAATTGTTCGTCGAGAACGGACTCTGAAAGTTGTTCTCGAAAAGTGCCTGACATCGTGCGTACCAGATGGCCCAAAGACGGACAACCACCCGTGTGAGCTCTTCATGCTTGAGCGCCGCCATCACCTCTGCTAACCAAACTCCGTCCGGCGTTTCTATCTGGCTTATAAAAGCAGTAAGATCCTCTTCTCCAGTTTGGGTTCTATAAGCAATCCCAATTCAAGGCTCATTAATTTTGACACTACAAGGCCAAGATGGACCTTGGGCGAGCCCACTAGAACCTTTGAGCTAGTCAGCCCTAGTAGTCATGAGCCCTTCTACGGTTTTATATTCCTCTCCTTTAGCCTATTTTCTGCGAATAATCAACACAAGAAAAAAAAAGAAAATCAAAGTGGAAAAGGATAAGATTATTGTATATAAACAACATTATTGTGGTGTCATACAAATGTTTAGAATATGGAGCTAAAAGTTTGTGCATAATGCGGGTTAGAAACACTGTGACACAGATCTGATCCTAGTAGAGAAAGTGGAGTAGTGATCAATGAAAACTCGCACTTCGTTCATTTTTTCGTTCCCGTTCTTTGCACATTCAAATAGCTATGGGCAAAAATAGGGTTGCAGAGGTCATGTAGAAAACTTTTCCACAAATTTATGTAAAAAACCTATATTGAAAAGGTTATGATAAGAAGTTATGGTGATAAGTTCTATCCTGTAAAATATTATGCACAAGAATTATAACATTGTAACTTTCTAAGTATAAAGTTGCAAAAAAATATTTTTTTTTTAAAAGTGTGATGGTTTGCTGGTTTTTAACATAGTATCGCTGATTAGTGGAGTCGGAGATCCCGTATTGAGTCCATTCTCTAGTGAACCGTCTTCACCAGTTTATCAAACAAAACAAGGCCTTGAGGTTATGTTAACTCACACAAAAGCAGCAGCTCGGGGGGAAAAAATGGAACTGGTTGAAGGATAAAATGCTACGGTAATCTGTGTTTTACCGGACAATAGCGCAAGAGGGACAATAGTAAACTGCAAATTGGGAGATAAAGCTCCGTTCGACTTATCTTATAATCCGCACTATTCAACTTGTTTTTTTAATCGGAACATTATTTTTCTCTCACAAAAATTCAGTCATAACAGTATTTTCAGTCAAGTTTTAGCAAGCCAAGCGGGCCCAAAATACTACGGTAACCGTGAAGTCCACGCATATGGCTGAGGAGATACGCAAAGGACACCCCAAGACTCTCCTGCATGAGTGCAGGTTGTCCATCCTTTCTCCACTCATTTCAACTCTCAAACGCGGACCATCCACTGCCATCCGGCTCGTTGATACTAACAGGGAATTTTATACCCAAATGTAGCAACAATAATAATGCTCCAACGCTGTTCACATATCACTTCTGTTTACGCAACACTAACATGACATGGTTGAATACTGAGTTTTCTAGTCCCAAATGCCCGTAAAACAGAAAGAAACAGGAAGAACTGAGTGCGATATATATATATTTATATATATAGATGACGATGACAACCAACACGCACTCTTGCATGAACTGCAGATGGGCATCATGGATGGCTATCCAAGAAAGCCAAACACCCAACACCACCTGTCTCTGATGGACGCCCCCGCCGGCGCAACCAGCAGCACCACCCACGCACCTCCGGGGCCTCACCACCATGCCACCGCGAAGAAGAGGCACCACTCCGGGCGCACCAAGACCATCCTTCTCTTCGTCGTCACCAACTCCATCTCCATCCTCCTGTCGGTCTCCTTCTCGCACGTCACCGGCCTTGGGAGCGGCGGCGACGGCGGGGGCGACTCCGCGCTCGACTTCGCGTTCAGCGTTCTCTCTTCCAGCCAGAGCCTCGCCGTCGACCTCCACAACCGCATCGAGGCCACCGACTCGATCATCAAGAGGCTCATCTCCAATTCTGGCAAGATGAAGCGGGACGCGCCGCTGCCGAAGCTGACGCCGGAGGAGGAGCTCACGGTGGCGCTCGGCCCGCACACGCTCCCGTTCGGCTACACCCCGAACCTCGACTCCGACAAGCTGTACCCAGCGGTCGGCGCCGCGTGCCACCGCCACCGCGACGAGCTCAGGAAGTACATGCGGTACAACGTGAGCGGCGACTGCCCGTCCGACGAGGCGTTCGCGGAGCGGCTGATGCTCAAGGGGTGCGAGCCGCTGCCGAGGCGCCGGTGCCGCGCGGGCGGGCCCGCCGGGTTCCCGGACCCGACGCCGTTCCCGGAGAGCCTGTGGGTGATCCCGGCGGACAAGTCCGTCTCGTGGGCGCCCTACGCGTGCAAGAACTACTCGTGCCTCGTGGACCGCGCCCGCCGCCCGGGGAGAAACGACCTCGACTGCAAAGCGTGCTTCGACCTCGCCGGCAAGGAGCAGCGGCGGTGGGTCGGGCAGGGCGGAGACCTCGACTACGACATCGACACCGTGCTGTCGTCCAAACCGCGGGGCACGATACGGATCGGCCTGGACATCGGCGGCGGCACGGGCACGTTCGCGGCGCGCATGGCGGAGCGCGGACTCACCGTGGTGACCACGACCCTGGACCTCGGCGCGCCGTTCGGCGCGTTCGTGGCGTCCCGCGGGCTTGTCCCGCTCCACCTCGGCGCCGTCGCCGGGCGGCTCCCGTTCTTCGACGGCACCCTGGACATCGTGCACTCGATGAACGTGCTCGGCAACTGGGTCCCCGGCGCGGTGCTGGAGGCCGAGCTGTACGACATCTACCGCGTGCTCCGGCCGGGCGGGATATTCTGGCTGGACCACTTCTTCTGCACCGGGAAGGAGCTGACCGAGGTGTACGTGCCCATCATCGAGGGCGTGGGGTTCCGGAAGCTCCGGTGGAACACCGGCAAGAAGCTGGACAAGGGGCCCAACGCCGACGAGTGGTACATCTCGGCTCTGCTCGAGAGGCCCATGATGTGAGAGTGCGAAGAGATCCGGAGACGGAGGAGTGCGGTGATGATAGTGTTAACGGGAAGAAGTAATAATGGTAGATGTGAAACTGTATTTTGATGTTTAACTGTTGTTTATTTATTGGGTGTCAGGCATCCTCTTTTATCAATTAAAGTTTGGAATCTTGGAAGATTCAGAACCGCATCGGTGGCCTTTGGCTCTGCACTGACACGCTTCTTCATTTGTGTATGGACAGTAGTATGGTGTATGCTAGTTGTTTTCCATATAATAACTGAAAATAAGAACCTCTTGATGTTCTCCCCGTCCAAGCTCGGCAAAGGGTCCGGCAAACAGTCGAGGCCACGAAAGTGTCAGTGAACATGATCCGCAGAAAACGCGAAATCAAACAGCATTTTGTGTGGCCGAAAACAGAGCTTTTTGAGGAAGGAAGCAGGAATCAAATTGCTGATGCTATGGCAGAACCGAATCAACCTTTCCTGATGTTTTTCTGATGCTACGGGAGTGTTCGGCTGGTCTTATCGGCCAACTTATTCGCTGGCTATAAGTCATGGTATATTATTTTTTTCTCTTAAAAGATCTATATAAATCAGCACCAGCGGCTTTACAACCAGCCGAACGAGCCCCCTTCGGTCCGAAAGGGAAAATGCAAGCCATGTATGACAATCACTCAGAAGCTGACATTGACTGAGATGGCTAGCCTAGATGGAGAATGCGATGCGAGGTCGGGAGAGAAGCCGCGCTTCAGAAGTTCAGATGTTTGGGTCGGGTCGGGAGGATGAAGGGGAACCAGGGGGAGGGGATCTGAGCAGCTAATCTGCCATTGCCGAGCTTCCCTGCTTCAGTATTTGGCCTTGGCCCTCTCATTCCTAATCGTCTCACCAGACCTAATCCAACACCGTATCGAATCAAATCTGCGCGACTGGCATTCGTGGATCTAGTATTTCTCCCTCTTAGGTCGATTGGATGAGTCTCCTCTAACTAAACAGCATGTTCGCTTGTTGGTTTCCGTCAGGGCTTATCAGCCAGCCAACAGTGTTTTCCTCTCACAACAAACCAACATCAGCGGGGCTTATCGGCCCAGAAACCAACCAACGAACACGCCGTAAATCCCCTAGATGGCCTCAAGAATGTCATTGTCGTTGGAACAGTACAACTGAATTCCTGTGTTTAGATCCTTACTCTTGTCTGAGGGCCTGTTTGGAACGCGGGAATTTCACAGAAATCGTGTAGGAATTTCACGGGAATCAGTTCAATTTCACAGAAGAAACACAGGAACAAGAAATATTTCCCGCATTCCAAACATGCCCTGAATCTCTGGATCACAACATTGTATCTGAAGGTTCACAGTGTCGCTATCTGAAAGCTTAGCAAGATCATATGGACCGAAACTCGATTGTTCAACTCCTCCTACTGGATATCAGATGAACTTGAACAGACCAAATTTAGTTGACTTGGAGGTTGGTTTGTAATATAGCATGACCAGCTATACTATATCTGTCAACGTTAAACAATAAACTCTACTTGGTGTTTCTCGTTTATCTCAATTATTTCAGCTTGGTTTCTTCAAGATGAGTGACATAGACCTTTCATAATCAGTGCTCTCTACATTCCATATTATAAGCCATTCTAGCTATTTTAGATACGGAATTTTCCTTTGTACTTAAATATACACTACTCCCTCCATCCATCCCATAATATTTGACGTTTTATACTCTCTTACGAAGACCAATTCAGAAGATAAAAGACCAATACCCCTAAAAAAAGTAGAGATGGAGATGTATTGAAAAAAAGAAGGAAAAGATATATTGGGAGAGAGAATGCATTGCGAAGTGAGAGTAATAACTATTTGGGACAAAATTTGAATGCTATAAGATCAAGTATTTTGAAACGGAGGAAGTATACCTAGATGTATTATAAATTGTAAAGTAATATATCTAAATCTAAAAAAATCAAAACAATCTTATAATTTGGAATGGGAAGAGTACGTACGTACTCTACAACAATAATAATACGAATTTGGCGGTTATAAAAAATGAACGTGGAAAAACAAAACCAACCACCTATTGAAACCCTCCTAGTCTACAGTGCACCGGGTCTACTGGCCGTAAATGGACACAGCACGACGAGGACAGTGGCAGTGGCTTTGGCTCTGCGCCGAGCACCCACACAGGAATCAAATAAACCGGGCCCAAATCCTCCCCAAAACGCCAACGAAATCCTCCGCGAGCAAATATAAACCCATTCCTCCCCTTGCTGCAACTCCTCTTCGTCTCCTCCACCCCCCGCTCCCTCGACCACCAGCACCGCGGGACCGCCTGCTCGTCTCGCCGCAGCCCGTCCCCTAGCCGAAACCCTAGCGGCTGCCATTGCCCGCGCGCCGCGTGCCCGATGGACGGCGGGGGCTCCGGGCCGGCGCCCAACGCCGCGCGCACCGCGGACGAGGTCTTCCGCGACTACAAAGCCCGCCGCGCCGGCATGATCAAGGCGCTCACCACCGGTACGCCTCCGCTCGCCCCGCCGATTGGGCCTCCTGATTCTGTCCCGGCTTCGTGGATTCGTGCGATTGATGCGGTGTTTTCTCTTGTGCTGTGCAGATGTGGAGAGGTTCTTCAAGCTCTGTGACCCCGGTGAGTGCGCTCGATCTCTTCGGTTCCTCGCCCGGGGATGGGGATTGGGAGCCGAGTAGGCTTCCGTGGTTTTGCTGCTTGGGTTTCGTTGCTTTGGTGGGAGATTGGAAGCTAAATTTGGAGAATTTTCCTCTTTCCCTCACTCGCTCTACACGCTTCGGATTCGAATTATTGGTGGCCTTATAGCTTTCATTAATGCTGTGCTTGTGCTGGATTGTAGCTTTTCGATTTTGGTGAGAGATTGGGGCCCAAGATGACAGTTTTGTCGAGTGAAAAACGTTTCTTTTCGTGTGTCTGTGTGTGTTGGTTGGAACTGTGGAACTAGTGGCTGCCATTTCTTTTGCTGTTAGGTTGTTAGCACTATGGGTGTTGCCATCAATCTTGTATTCATAGCTTGATTGCAGAAAATCACTAGAGATTTTTGACTGATTGGTGCCATGGGATTATCGACTGTCTACTGCGTGCTTGGTTTCTAGTATATGATTGCTTTGAACTAGTATGCTACTACCTAGTTGTTGGCGCAGTCAATTTACTGGAGTCAGTGACATAATTTGGATAGGTATAGTGATTCAGCAAATCTTTTTCTTCAGTGCATTGATGGCACTGTACGACTGGCTGAATGCGTGGCTGCTTTAGCTGCTTGCCCCTATTCATGTAATTATTATTATTGTGGAGTTTGGTTGCTTCTCATTATTAAATATTATGGCCTGGTCCGCAGTGTTTTCTGCTTCAGCCTTTGCACTCTTGTTTGCAGCAGTGCCCAGTTAGTGTAGAACTAACTTCTAAGTTTTGATAGCTGCTCGATGATGCCATACCATATCTTGTTATGACTACTAATTCCACTGGTTTTGAACAGAAAAGGAGAACTTGTGCCTTTATGGCTATCCCAATGAGACGTGGGAGGTGACCTTGCCAGCTGAGGAAGTGCCCCCAGAGATCCCTGAACCAGCATTGGGAATCAACTTTGCTAGGGATGGCATGAATGAGAAGGACTGGCTGGCGCTAGTTGCAGTCCACAGTGATTCCTGGTTACTGTCTGTTGCATTCTACTTTGGTGCACGGTTTGGATTTGACAGAGAAGCTAGGTAATTGTTCTGCTATGATTGAACTATGCAGTTTTCATAATCAATCATTGTTGTTTGTTCGTTCCTATGCTGGCATGTTTTAATCTGAATCTGGCATACTAGAAAGTACATATGCATCTAAGTTTACATATTTGTTAAGCATCATTTTCATTTCATATGGAAATGGCTTCCACCTAAAGTTTGGAAGCAGATTCTTTACACAAGATTTGGTCAATTCCTTGTTGCTTTCACACAGTATGACAGTAGTATCTACATTCACAATAGAACATTATTTTGAATGTTGGGATTATAAAACAAATTATGTACTGCATATCAGCATATGTTTTAGTGCTGATTGTGTAAAGAAAATGGGATTGCATTTGTGTACTTGGCAAGTTAAGCTAGGTAGAATACTAGAATCACCATATCACTTATCACATATCCTTGTAGTAACTATCGTGGAATTTTTGGGTGATTTCTCCTCCTTCCTTTGGCTATTTTATTATGCTCGTTTTACAATTTTCTCTTCTCATTAAGGAATTTGAATTCCTCTGCTATAATGTGTATAGGAGGTCTGATACTTTAGAAATACCATTTTACTTTAAAAAAAAGCAATTTAACATTTTTTTAATCATACAGTTTGGGTTTCATGTGCAATCATTTCAGCCACTTTCTACAGGTAGCAAATAGGACATGGGAATTATATTTTAGCATAACTGTGCCACCACCTTTGCCCTGACAATCACTGCTTAATAAATGTTGTAATGTAGACTGCATTCCTTCTGTATCATTAAACTTACATCCAGTTCTATCTTTTCATGTATAAGGCGATAACATTGGTGTTTAGAACAGTAAATATATGCATTAGTGAAAGCGCTCATATAGCAGAATTTGTGTTTGACCCTGCTTCTTAATGCCACAAACGTCACATATTTACAACATCGCATTGTTGCCATTTTCCATAGGAAATTGTTAACATGTCTGCAGGGATAAATGATGCTAATATTGATTCAATGCTATTAATATTAGGCATATGTTTGGTTAACTACACTGAAATCAACATTACATAAAGTTCCACGATTACCACCTTGTTCATATCCTTGCCGTACTAAACTGGACCTTTCACTCTTTGACCTTGCATTATCGATATGCGGTAGTTACTATTCCCTAGTAATTGGTAAACCAACTATAGGCACACACCTTCACATTGCTGTTTGAATGATGGATTTAATTTGAGAAGTGGAGTTGTTAGCACTCAAGAGTAAATACTACCTTTTTTTTTTGCGAGGAAGTAAATACTACTTGTTGCTTATTTGGTAACAAACAATATGTGGTTATCTGAGCGCGACATGATGCACATTCAGAGATACTCAAATACATTTTGCAAATTTGAATTGTGAAACTGTAAACTGGACATAGAGTGTAAACCATGTTGCAAAATTAGTGTAGTTGATTGAAGTAAATTTGATTTTTAGAACCTCTGAAAATTAATGCATAGCAGCTCCCTGGTAGAATGATCAATTCGGAGTATACTGTTAAGAATTAGGTATTGGGTGACTGAATTGTGTAACCTATTTATTCCCTTTTAGCAATAAACATTATCATTCATTACAATTCATTTGTCCTGTCACCATCAATCATAAAGGCTTTACTCCAATTATTTAGCCACTTATTGCATACAGGTGCGAGTGTCTACCGTTAGGGGATAGCAACATTAGTTTTAAATAATGATCGATCGCATTGGATAATGGAAGAACAGTAGGACACAAAAGAGAATTTGCTTAATTGGCTGTCAGAAATCTACATAGGATTGCAGTACATGGATTATTCATGAAAATTGCTAGAGTAAGAGTACATACTAGATTATCTCCCATCCTTAGCGAGTATTGTGTAAAAAAGAATCTGTTTTCTTCGCTACTGTTGGTGAGTATGTGGACCTTGACAAAAAACATACTTTGCATGGCTCTAAGACTTCAACCTAGGCAGGTTGAGCTCTGTTGAACTTTGGCATGTTTAAACTTAAAAGTTTTTTTGCGCATTTCTATGTTAAGTCATCGAGTCGCGGTCTCCTCGCATTGCACAGGCGAGGGTAAGGCTTGCCACTAACACCCTTCCCCAGACCCCGCACAGAGCGGGAGCTCTCTGCACTGGGTACGCCCTCTATGTTTAGTCACTAGTGGTTGTGCTTGTCTATACCTTTAAAGTTACCTTTCTTATGATGTATTGCAGGAGGCGACTCTTTAGCATGATAAACAACATGCCCACAATATTCGAGGTAGTGACAGGAGCGGTCAAGAAGCAGGTGAAGGAGAAGACACCTAACAGTAGCAGCAAGAGCAACAAGCCTAGTTCAAAAGTGGTAAATGTCAGCCACTTTCTGTTGCCATCCAACCTGGAAATTCTTGCTGATAACATGCCATTGTGTCTGCAGCTGTCAAGAGCAGAGTCTCGTTCAAAGGCTAAGGTTCCCAAAGACGAAGAAGAGAGCAGTGATGACGATGGGGATGAGGAGGCGGAAGAGCACGACAACACCCTGTGTGGAACCTGCGGAACCAACGACGGCAAGGACCAGTTCTGGATCTGCTGCGATAACTGCGAGAAGTGGTACCACGGGAAGTGCGTCAAGATCACGCCTGCCCGAGCTGAGCATATCAAGCAGTACAAGTGCCCGGACTGCACCAACAAGAGGGCCAGGGCGTGAGTGACGAGCATCGCATCGGCGACCTTGCTAGGAAGGAAGAAACCACCTCCTGGCGTCAAGATCCCTAGATATGGCGTAGCTCCCTAGTCTGTAAGCCTGCATTTTCATTCATGGTTATTATTATATCTGTTGATTAGCTGTTCTACCTAGCAGTCTCTAAAACGTGGCATGTCTCCTGTGCTGAGTGTTGACATGGGACCTCCTCCCTCTAGTCTGTAAACGCTGTCACTGAAGGTACCTCTCAACTGACCATTTCTTCATTGTTGGTGTCGTGCAATGAGTAGTGGGCGTAGTCTTTGTTCCCAGTTCCTAGCATCAGCTCGTGTGTGCGGAGCCAGGATTTGTACTGGTTCTGAATTGCTGAAATGCGTACCTTACTGTGTAAGGATAAGGATGTTGGGAAATGGCGAATAGCATTTCCGCCTCTGCGCACTTGCGTGATGATTTGATGATGCTGTGCGTTAGGTGAAGATGAATTCGAGGAACGCCCACGCGCCCGGCGTCCGCGAACGGACGGCCCGCGCGGTTGGCGGTTGCGTTGTTGCTGCGCGCCATGGCGTTGGGACTTGGGGTTCCTTCCAGCCTTCTAGGGTAACCGCAGCACGCGCGTGCGCTTGGGTGTTACGTACCGCCGTGCACAGAGGGCGACGTCACAGGCTCTCTCGGCAAGTAGAAGTGAACTCGTGGCACGCCGGCGCACCCATCCGGGCAACCGGCGCCCCGCGTGGCCGTGTGACCGTCAGTGCGGTGCTGCTGTGCATGCAGCGCCGTGGCGTTACTCGACTACTCGTGTTGGGCGTGCCCGTGTGCGAGCCGTCGGAGCAATCAGCGTTGTATCCGACTCCGGCTAAGACCGCACCCGCACAAGAGGTTCGTAGTCGCCGATCGCCCTTGCACGCTCGTTCTGCGCACCGCGCATGGCCGTCCGGCGTCCTCGTTCCTACGCACTGGCTTCGCCACAAAAACCTCCACCGTCTGAGCGCATTCGGCGGTTGGCACTGGACAGGGCACACCAGGCGTCCAGCGGTGCAGGCTCCGGGCCGCCGAGCACGCGATTTTTTCCAGACCAAAAAACCCACAAAATTTCCCAATATCTGTCCCGCGGGCCGTGGCCCGGAGACGCCCCCACATGGAAAACAGGCCTCCTCGCCTCGTCCGTCCGGCTCCGGGCCGAGCCCATAAAAAATCGTTGCCGTTGCCATATCAGATCAACTCCGCCATGGACCCCATTTGGGACCTCCGGTGACGCTCCGCCCACCGCCGCCCGGAAATGGCTCGAGCGCTGCTCCTGCTGCGAGTAGCCCGCTACCCTCCTCTCCCGACCTCACCCGCGCTCCTCCAGCCGCGTCTCCTGCCGCAGCCGCTGCCGCTGCTCCGCCGCCGCGCGCCCTCCCAGTACCAGTCCCAGCTCCGCTTCCTCTCCTCCCTCCCCCCCTCGTCCGTGTCCACCAGCTCAGATGCTCCCCGCGACGGCGGGGGCGGCCGCGACGGAGAAGAGGATGGCGCGAAGAGCGGCGGCCACGTCGACTACTTGGGGATGAGTGACGAGGAGCTCATGGAGCAGTGCGACATGGGCACGTTCAAGGCGTCCGGCCCCGGCGGCCAGCACCGCAACAAGCGCGAGTCCGCCGTTCGGCTGAAGCACCTTCCCACCAGCATCATCGCCCAGGTCGGTAGCGTTGCTGTGTTAGCTTTCCATTCTCAGTTACCTCGATCACTTCATACAATGATTCATGTGTTCCTAGAAATTGAATGAATACAAGGTTGGATGAACGCAATCACGAATCAGCTGAACTTCACACAAACTGAATGCTTAAATTTTTTGGCCCAGTTTCTTGTATTGCCTAGGTGCAGCCATTTCTTACTTTCTTATGTTATTATAGTAGTAGAAAATTAGAACTAGTTCTTTCCTTCTGCATGCTAATATATTTTATTCACTTTTATCTATATTTCAGGTGCCTGATTTTTTGTTGTTGTTCAGGCAACATTTAATTTCTTGTTATTTGGCTATAGAAAAAAAAATGTGAATTGTCTCTTGTAAGTTATTGTTTTCATTGTACTAGTTGGTTGTGTAAGATTGTTGCCTGAAAATTATAGCAACTCCCCTATTTTATTTGTAAAATTGCACACAGGCTGTGGAGGATCGGTCACAACATAAGAACCGAGCGTCTGCTTTATCTCGGCTTCGAACCCTGATTGCTCTTAAAGGTAAAAGAATCTAATGTTCTCCAAGTTATGCTTTGTTTCAGAAAAGGAACTATAGATCGGTTCAACTAATTCAAGAACCATCTAAGATTATGCCTCATTGCCTCCAAATATATTACCATGAGTTGCATATAAATCATAGCCCAGCTTCATAGGAGCTCAAGTGCTGATAAATAAGTGGTCTTTTAAGAAACTTCGCTTCCATTTTAAGTCCTCATGCCGCCTGATGGTTTTAAGTTCCATGATCATTAAAGATGTGGTTCTGTCAGTTAGGAGGCCGATAAACCTGGAGGACTACACTCCACCTGTTGAGCTTCTTCAGATATTACCCCCGAAGTCCACCGTCCGAGGAAAAGACATTGGCCCCCAGATTGGTCCAAATAACTCAAAATTTTCTCCAGTATGCTCCTGTTTTAATAAGTCAACGCCTAATGCATTATGCATGTGTTTTGCTGTCCTTGGTCCTTGCTATTTACATATTTAAACACCTCCCTTTGTACTTTGTTTACCACTGGGCAGGGAATGCAAGCTTTATTAGATCTGCTGTTTGCTGTTGAAGGTTCTGTATCAGATGCAGCAAAGATTTTAGGGTAATACGTTACTACCATATTCTACTCTTGCACACAGATGCTAGATGGCAGCATGTATATTCGCTATAGTTTTACATTCAAGCCACCTGATAGTTATCTCAGTGAACTATGACTGTAATGCAGCCTAAGCACTGGTGCTTTGTCAAGACTGATTCTGTCAGATGATTCTCTCCGAACGGCCGCGAATGAACTGCGAGCTTCAAAGGTAACCATGCAAATATATGGCCACAAATGCCTATTCATTGACTAGAGGATAGCACATTCCAAACTTTAGGCTCTAAAATCTGAGTCCCAGGAAAAGCACGTATCATATAGTAACCTAGGGTACTAAACTAAGATGTTACTATGAGGTCCTTGCCTAAACAGACCACTGGTGATAGCGAGGTGCCTAGGTCCATTACGTTGTCTTATACCCTACAGTACTTTAACAAAGAAATTTTAAGCACATTAGATGGCTAGTAATTCCACATTAATGTGACACGCCTTGATTGCCACTTGAGCAATCTTTACATGCAAGTACAATGTACAAGCACCATCCACCCATATCCAGGACAAGTCACCCCATTTCTACAAATATTAGAGTAAACATAGGCTAATTATGCTATGGCATCCTTAAGTTCTGAGTGTTGAACAAGCTTTAAAGATTATTCATTTCACTAATTTCCTACATACAATACCCTAATTACAAATACATCATCATAACTGTTTTATCTTTCTCTGCAGGGACTGAAACCTCTGAGGTGAAATCCTTTGTAAAATTCTCAGCTTCAAGCGCACCATATCCCATCGGTGCCAAGTTCCACAGAAGTGAGCCGCCATGATTTCTAGGGAAAACCTTCGGGGTATGATGCTGTTTGTGAGGAATGTTCATCATCATTTAGATTGCGGTAAATATGGTCAGTAGGCAGTTAGTATCTCTTCCTTGTTTTGAATTATTTATACCTCAATGTTCCCCAACAGGGGAACACCACTGAACCATTGTTTCGTCGAGGAATCTTCCTGTCAACCACTAACTCGTATTTGCCAGCCAAAAGTTGTTGAGGCGGCTGTGCTGAATTGCTGATTGAATTGGCTGTAACTACCTCATGGGTATACAATTGCCTTATAATTTGTTTTTTTATCAGCGTTTGATGATGCTTTTAACAAATTGGAGCTCTTAAATTCAAATGCACAATGGATTTGTTTTTAGATTCCATTGCCATTGCGTGAAAACTGAAATAATAACCATAGCTCGAGCTCCAGTTCTTCCGCCAAAGCATGAACTCAGCAGAAAGCGTGACCATTTTTCCATTGATATATATAGAAAGAATGATAGAATGTTTACAAAGAGGTCAGCTATGTCGTGTATGAGCTCCATAATTATTTCGGTTTTCAAAACTGTAGAAGTGTGGATGAATGCCGTACTACAAAATCGTACTTGTCTGTAAAATCAGGCAAACAGTTAATTTTGCCTATCAGCTCTACTTCTCATTCTTCAGGCGCTCAGCCAGCAGCAAGTCATCAGGAGTAGTCACCTGCAATAAATTCACATTTCACAGCTCTCTTCAAATTAAGCAGTTCAGAACATTATAGTTAAGATATTTATTCTGGAATACCTTAATGTTTGTATAAGAGCCTTCCGTGATATAGACAGGGTGTTTTAGATATTCTACAATGGATACGTCATCAGTGACTTCAAGGCTATCCCTGCGATGGCAAAATTAAATCAGCTAGAGAACTGAGCAGTATAACAATATCATAATTTAATTTACCCGAGCTGAACTAAAGCTAACCGTTTAACAAGCTCAAAACCATCTCTGAGTAAATTGGGCTTCATAACCTACAGCCAGAAAACACGCTATTATAATGTTGTGGTTCCTCAAAAAGAAACCAAAAAAAAGACAAAAAAGTTTTTTTGGCCTGTGGGAACAGGGAAACAAACAAGAAACATATAGAAAGAGGTAATAGTATGATACCTGTGGAGTTTGCATTTCCCAGAGAGTTTTCCGGTCAAGAGTTTTTACGACAAAAGAATCACTATTGGCCTGAAGGGGATATGGAAAGGAATGTTATATCCCATCCAGAATGCTATTATGTGGATGATAGTTGCATAGCAAGAAGTAAGCATAAGATTGATTGGGCAATTCTATTTGCACAATCATATCGACACATCATCTAGATGGCATTAACACTTACCTCCTTTATTGTAGCTTTCACAGGCACACCAAGAACAGCTGCTCCATGTACTGCAGCATCTTCTAAGACCTAGTCAGTAAAATCAAAATCAATATTATCGCTTGAACAAACTGCAAAGCACTTGTAGCTATCCTTTTTTTCCCTCTAGAAAGCACAAAAAAAACCTGCAGTTTTCAGGAAATACACTTCCTATGAAATATGAAAAAGAAACAGCAGGATTCAATAAGAAACTCCAGAACTACTCTCAGGGTAGCGCAAAAAATGTTAAAGCTGGATCAGTTATTTGGCAATATTCCAAGCAGTCAATGTATAGTAGATCTGCAGTAAATATAAGTTGCAACTTGCAGGGGATAGTTATCTGCAGGTTCATGGCTGGGAAAGATAGTATTTCAGTGCTTCCAAAGGAAGAACAAGCTAAAGCAACCATCTGATTAGACATACGATGATATAATTCATGCTGCATCATGGACAACAGGAGTAACCTTTTTTACATCTTCAGAAGAAACTAAGGGCCTTGCAGAATCATGGACACAGACTAGTTCTGAATCCCCATCAATTTCCTGCAAACAAACAACACACAAGATCTCAACGATATTTATGCAGAGCAGCAGAAGGAGCAATAGATACAAGCAGTTTGCAACCGACCTGAAGTCCATTGAAAACAGAGTCCTGTCTCTCTTTTCCTGGGCGTGCAAATTTAAGAGGTATTTGCTGGTCCGCGATAGAACCTATGGTAATGGATAACAATTTAAGACAACTCACTCAGAGTCACTAGTGTGTCATGGTTTGAATGTAGTCATAGAAATTGTGTCTAATACATTTTAGATAAAAAAAATATTGCTATTTGCTACCTTCAAATAAATCGCTGTAGTCTGGATCACACACCACCACAACTTCTTTGACTTCCTTTAGTTGACAGAATGTTTTTAAACTGTGGATAAAATGTAAGGATTCCTGTGTCCACATCACCGCAAGACTTGACGAATTCAAAAATTTTATGCTAGAGAGAGGAACCTGTGCAACGCAATTGGTAGTCCCAGTAGAGGTAGATACTGCTTTGGCATACTTGCCTGTTAAAAAAGAGGGGAAGAATTTAGACGGCGATCAAGCATTGGAAAGGCACACGAAGTTCGCAGGTAGCTAATGCAAAATTTTTGCATTGCTCAGTGAAACATTTCGCTGCAATTCAGCTACATTGTTAGCAACAATAATGACTTTTTTTTGCTTAACTCGATTCATTTGTTCAATAGAACACACAACCTTGATGCATTATGTTTCTTGTACTTTAAATTAGAGTGTTGTTCAAATGCCCCAATATCAGTGACTGAAGAACTGAATTGTTATGGTGACCTTATTGTCCCCAAAGCGATCAAACTGGTGAACCTAACCCGAACCAACGCACAGTAACTAGAGAGCATGCCCTTGCGCTGTTGCGACCAGAAACTGAACACAGGTTTGAAGCAGAAGAGACATGATACCCCCATTCTCTTTCCCTGTCCTCCAGACAAGAGGATCACCGAGACGCTCCTCTCCTTCACAGCCACACCCTGGCGAAAAAAAGGTTCATGTCAGTGGGTCCCCTTTTAGTCAACAGCGCACGCGCCCCGCGGCTTCGGATAGCCACCGCACCAGCTCGCCGTCGGCTATGGAAGCTCTGATTGCCGGATTCGAATGCCTCGTGTGCCGCCTAAGAGCAGCCCCGTAGATCCCACCTGACCACAAGCCGCAGCAAAATGAGGTCTCTCTCAGTGTAGTAGCATCTACCAGCAAGGCAGCAATCCAGTGTAGTAGCATCTACGAGCAATCCAATCGGAATTCACTTGAATTTTTTTCACACAGATGGCTGAGAGTGGCCCAGCATTTGAACGGCGCGAACTCCTAAACAAACGGAGAAGTGGCTCAAACAATCCTTACCCGTCCGAAGGCGGCGGGAGGCTGGGAGCACCGCGGGCGCCAGGAAAGGCGGTGGCGGTAGCGTCACGGCAGGAGGGAGGCGCGCGTGGAGGCGGAGGCAGAGGCGGAGCTCCATCTCGGAGATGCTGCCCGCTGCGAACGCGAGCCCGAGGGGAGAGATGGTGGCTGGTAGTGACGATGGTCTACAGAGAAGCGACAAAGGGTGGACGCCAGGCCGGAATGGAGGCGGAGACTGCAGCATCGCCTGTGCGTTATGCGCTTCGGTCAATCCACGCCGTCCACATTTCCCCGTCACATGGCTCTACTCATGTACTCTCTCCATTTGAAAAAAGAGTTGCATTGGATTTAAAGATTCCGTGTAGATCAAACTTTATTAAATTTGACTATTTTATAAATAGATATAAGAATATTTGTATCGTGCTCCGTAGACTATACTACTCCATACTCCCTCCGTACCAAATAATAAATTTGTTTTTAGTTTATTGATACTCTCTTTATCCCAAATTATAAATTATTCTAATTTTCTTAAAGAGTCAAAGCATCTTAAGTTTGACTAAAATTATAGAGAAAATTACAAAAAAAATACGGCATTTAATACGCATTCTACGAAAATATAATCAATGAAGAGTCTAATGATACTTATTTGGTATTATAGTGTTATTATTTTATTGTATAAATTTAGTCAAACTTGAGATGGTTTAAGTCTCCAAGAAAGTTAAAATAACTTATAATTTAGGATGGAAGGAGTACATAGTTTTTCTATATAACTAAATACATAATATGTCTTAGATATATAATAAAACAGCCTATAATTTTTCTATGCGTATAGAAATATCAAAACAGTCTATAAATTTAAACAGAGGTAGTAATTGTTTCATACTCTCTTCGTCCAAAAATAAAATATAATTCTTGATTTTGATTTACATATCTATATAAATAAAATACTAACATCTATAATACCGAATAAGCATCATTAGATTAAGTATAAAGTATATATAATAGTAAAACTATTTGAAGTTCTAAAAATTTGACTAAATTTGAGAAATATCATTTACTCAAAATAAAAATTATATTTTCTTTAGAACAAATGTAGTGTTATTATATAAAAATCGTAGGAAGTATTTTGGTTAGGGGGCGGTGGTGTTTGAGGCTGCGTGATTTTCACATCGTATGTGCGGTAACTTTGGTTTTCAGAGTTTGATTAAAAACTCTGAATTGCTTGGGTATTCAATGCATTGTAAACCATAGCCTGTTTTCATCGGAAGCAACATACTCCCTCCGTCCCAAAATATCTATCGCTTTCGCTTTCCGAGAAACAACTTTGATAAAATATATATTACAAAATATTAATATTTATGGTACATAATTAGTATCATTGGAAAAATCTTTGAATCTAGTTTTTTTAATAAATTTATTTGGAGATACAAATGTTGTACGTATTTTCTACAAATCGAGTCAAACTTGTGGCACGAAAATCGGAAACGACAAATAATATGGGACATAGGGTGTAATGCGCTTCTCCAGTCCCTGCAGACGCCGTCACATATAGGATGAGTGGATGACAAAAGTATTCAACATGTGTTAAACCATATAAAAGCCATGTAAAAGGACGATCGAATTTCTTTCCACGTGTGATGGAATTCAGCGAGGTCCACCTTGGCGTACAATGTGGGTCGTCCAAAGCAAGGTGCCAATCATAAGAAAATGCACCGGCAATCGTATTCAAGCGCCATCAAGGAACTTGACTGACTCAGAAGTCAGAAGAATCGTTTTGTTTGCAAGACTTCGTCGTGCTTTCCTCGGGATCATCATGCCGTGTTTTAATCGGCTCTCAAGCGGTCAAGCCTCTCGTCTCTAGCACAGTACCGAACACACCCCACACCTGCTCACCGACGGAGGGGCTCGGAGGACAGGCCTGACAAACATAACTACACAAATAAAAGTTCACAATAATACAGCAGTGGTACATGTCCACGCCAGTAAGACGCATCAACACAAAGAAGGCTTCAGTTATTACGGAGCATGTATGTACAAGGTTTGAAGAAGCCATCGACGACATGAGTGATGACTCTTCACTGAGAAACTGGAATTTACTAAGGGCGCTAAGTTAGAAGAGAAGAGGATGAACAACTCTCAAGTGCCGCAAGTCAGCAAAGTGGCGGAAAAAAGAAATTCAAAACAACTCCAAAGACTTCCAAACAAGAAGCTCCGCAGCCGACCAACACGGACGGGAAACAAGTTACAGCAGGAATGGCTACACCAAATCTGATACAGCAGCAAACATAAATACAAGCTCTAGTCTGTGCAGTTAGCTGTTTGAAGTCACCCTCGTTGAGCCCTTTACTCACGAGTCACGAACCAGCGCACCACCTATCCACTGCATGTTTTATTATATGTTCAGGCATTCTTCCTGTTTATGTCGACAAATTCAAACAGAAACGATCAGAAACTGGAAGTGAACGTGCACCCTACGAGGTCTAGACACGAAAAAGATGGAACTTACAAATTGTAGAACTCTGGCTCTTCCTGGAATTTGGCAGCTTCAGATTGAAGGTTCACTGATTCACACCTAGTGCTGGGCACCCAACATATGTTAGTTCAGCTCCTAAGAACTGAGCATCCCGTCTCGTTAGAAAAGCTAGTCTTACAAACATGAGATTGGTATGATCTCATCGATATTAAACTGAAACAGTAGATTCATTGTGGTTTTGCCACACATAATCGAGCCTTGCCCGGGTTGAGCAGAGATTCTGACATTATCCAACCCTGAAACACAAAACACAATGTGGTTGGTTGTCACTGTCAGAACTAACACGGATATATAATGTACAGGTGCATTTATCATAAAGATTGGGAGTTTTACCTGTTCCCTCGATTTCTTCTTGAATGTTCCATATGACGAGGAAACAATTTTGCAAGATTCAGCGATGTGCGCCAGGAAATCCATGTTTCTAGAGTACAGATGTTCTGATCGGTCGGGGTTTGCCTGCTTCTGCTTCTGCTTCAGCCTCCGTGCATGTGATGCATTAATAAAATGCAGTAGCACATGAGCCTGCGCAGCAGAAACGCATTGAGTATATGGGTAACGAAACCAAAACATATATACCAATTACATCACAGTGAGAAACAAATGCTTACATGGAAAGCGGCTTTGATAATGTCGTCTGATTTTGCTTGGTCCTTGAGCAAAGCATATACTTTATCCTTTGTTGGATTATATGTTACCATGTATCTTTCATCCTATAATTAAGATACCAAATGTTAGTCATACCAAAAGAACAAATTCAAAATGCAAAAAATACTTCACATATATGATAGAACAGAGTAGTTTCTGGATATGTTTTTTAATTGATGGTGCCCAGAGAGGGCGTACCTCAAACAGAGGTCTTATGGCAAGAAATGAAGCTGGCTCTTGAAATGCTTCTCCAAATCTTGAACCTGAAATACAGTTGAAATAGAATATAAAAAACTGTCACCAATATCTCAAGAAAGGAACACCATTTGAATAACACTTGCAATTGCACAAACCTATTGCGACTGGCTCATGCCGCCAAGGTGGATTAAATATCGTCTCCTGTGAGTTTCCTTCCTTCAAGGAGGGAATGTGACCTGCATCATAGAAAATTAAAGATTCAAGAACTTGATAAATACAATTCAAATTTTCGAGTTAATACTTCTAGAGATGAAAAGTCGGAAACAAGTTTCATGCTTGGAATAAGACTGAACTATGTACGAATGAAAAAGGAAAATAAGATGTGTTTTAAAATCTTTGGACTCCATTTTCAGCATGCATCTTCTATAGATCCATAGCACTGCAGCATCGCATTTAAAAAATAAGCAAATTTTCCTACAAGTTTCAGCATTGATCAAAAGAATCTTAGGTACTAGCTTTTATATATGATATATAAAGCCCTACAGTTTTCAAATGAAATATCACTTCAATGGTCCAAAGAACAATTGAATATGGACCCACCAAGCAGGTATTTTAGCACTTTCCAGAACAATTCGAACATAAGTTTTCAAGTTTGACCTACCAGTTTTAATGAAAGAATCCACTGCGACGGTAAACCTCGCCCTGTTTAGGGTATTCAGCACAACAGATCTCACCTGTTAATCAACAATATCAAATTATTAATCATAGAGTTCCAGTTTTTTACAAAACTCTGAAGCAATACACTAGAGGAATGAAAGTGAACCTCTTGATATGAACTCAGGAGATATCCACAGGATAGGAAGGCAAATGAAGTCACCAGTGAGGGATTCCTTTTTGAGATAAAAATACTCAGACCAGTACCAAGCTTCAGGTGTAATAAACAAAAAGGAGTCAGTATAGCTGATAAATCATGTTAACATATGAGAACAATAACATTCGAAAGCAAGCAGAAGCCATTAGTGCAGTGAAAAGGCAAACCAAATTTTGTCAAACATGCTTATACTAACAAAAGAAAGGGTGTTTCTTGAATATGTTAATTTGGCATGCCACCATGCAACAAGAATGATTTAGAGGTAACAGCATGATTAATTGATTTTTACCAGATCTGCAATGTTCCCAACAGATTCGCCTTTAGCAGTGACATCTCCAATGTTTTCTCCTCTCGCATAGGCCTTATAGATTGGAGTGCGAGTTGAAGTTGACGTAACAGCAGCGACATTCTATATGTTGCATGAAACAGAAAGGATGTTCTTCATCAATATTGTTAAAACAGAATAAGTCCAATTTGAAAATGCAGGTGCAGGTGAGGGCAAACCTTTACAACATTGGCTACACAAGCCATAGGCAAGAAAAACTGAGGGAATGCAGCAGTAGTTAATTCTATCCCAGCTCCTATTTCCAGCAACAGATCACTAGTGTACCGTAACTGCATATGATTTTTGTTTCAGTTCGTTTCCGTTATTGATATATATTATGGAACCAATAAATTGGAAGTGGATATTGAAAAAAGTGAACGGCGTGTTTACCTGCTTTAGGTCATAGTCAAACTTCTTTCCTTGACGTGCAAAAAGCATTTTTCCGACTCGCCCAGCACCATCCTGTGGTACAGGTACAATGACAGCCATATTACAGGCTATGACATCCACATGATTCTAAGCATTAAAGTTTGGTATAGTAGGAGAACAGAGTACGTGTTAATATGGCTAATATCTTGTGTGAAAAAGAAAATATAGTTAATGAAGGGTATTCTCTCTTATTGACTAGAATACATTATGCAGACTAGATGGTGAACAAGAGAAATGAGAGCTCCCGAATGGACATAATATTTTTACCTTGAGGATCCAGTTGATAGCAATGGCACCTGGTGTCACCTTGCTTTGAGAGACTCCAACAGAACTCAGCAAGCTTCTTGTTGTAAACACCCCCATCGCTCCACCAAAGAAGTGCTGAATAATGAACAAACCATTAAGTTTCAATTGATTTTTAGAATACCAGTAAAAGCTGACTGTTGAACATAAGTTCCACAAAATACCTTCAGAGCCCTCCAAGTCATGTAAGGTACATATGAAGGAGTAACACTGTCTGGAAACCCTTCAGGCACAACATACGATCTTATGAATGCCATTATTTCCTGCAACAATATTCCACAGTATACTTCATTTTTTAAGGTTCTTAATTATGATCACTTGGAACAAATAAGCTTAAATTTCCACATGCCATTAAACAAAGTCCAGGACTATTGAGAATAAAAGGTCGAGGCAAGCGTGAATTCCATTCCATTTTTTCAAAACTTGGAACATAACATAGAGCCAAAATTAATAGTAACACAAGTCGTTATCATATTAAGTTGGAAGTAATTTTCCCAGCACTAGATAAAAATAAATGAGGCTCCAACAATCAAGTGGCTGAGAGCCTGAGGCCAACATCTCTCACTTATCTAGGGTTTTTGCATAGGGACCAACGTAGTGAGACCAATAAATCTCACATCTAAATCAACCCAAGTTTCCAATTCTCTACAGTTCACGAGAACCAACTAAAACAAAAATAATAATTCACAGCCTCGGAATTCACGACCACAACTAACTTCCCCAATTTCGTGTCAACTTACCTCGAAATTACCGGGGCTACTCCAATTTTAGTGTGCATCGTCCTATGAACGGGTGAACACATCTATCACAACCCTCGTGCATATGCATACCGATTAGATCAATACCCAAATATCGAATCAGCAATCTGATATATGACTTCTATTTACAAAAACCAATTGAACAAACACCCTAGCAAACAATCCAATCCAATTAATCAAAAAAAGCAAACAATTCTCCCAAATCAAACGCTCTTAACCGCAGCAGAGCCATTTTGCGAACCGTAACCAACACCAAACCTAACAGGAAGCCACAATTCCAAGCAGCCGCTCACCTCGGCAGGCGGAAGCGGCGACTGCAGCGGCACGGCCCTGACGGAGGCCCCAGCGGGGACGGCGGCCCCGCCCCTACCCTTCCCCTTCGCGGCCCCGCCGTCCACCACGTAGCTCCACCGCCTCCCGTCCACCTCCTCCAGGCACAGGAACCCCTGCAGCGCCGCGGCGGGCGCCAGCTTCTCCGAGGCCGCCGGCGCCTCGGCGGGCTGCGACGGGATCGTGGACCGCATGACATCGCGCACAGCCAACCGCGTCTCGGGCGGCGGCAGAGTGATGGTCTGCGTGGCAGAACGCTTGAGCCCCACCGCTGGCGCCATGGCTGCCGCGTCCGGCGGACGGAGGCGACGCCGAGGCCGAGGTCGAGGCGTAGTCAGGTGGGCGGAAGAAAAATCACTTGGCGAGTGGTCGCGATGGGCGCAGAGGTGGCTAGCAGTGGTTAGAGAGAGGAGAGAGTTATAAAAGGCGGACGACGTGAACAATGACAAGATGGAGAGGAGGCGAGCGGCTTTTATGGCCCCGTTTGGCAGGAATTAAAATGGGCTTAGTTGGAGCTCCCATTCTGTGCCGGCTATAAGAAAGGGTATCAGTGATAAGCTTTATTTTTGTGTAATGTGAGAGACCGTGATTTAAATCTAAAATCTTTCGATTACAGACGGTAAGATTTTACCGTTTGGACCAGACTTGTCCTTCTTTGGCAGGAATTAAAAATTTGGAAAATGTTTCGGAAAGAAATCGATTATAATTCAAAACATGGTTTTGTTTTTTTCGAATTATTTCCTCTGTTATAAAATAAAATTAATTCCTTTTCTCTAAGACACGGGAGTACACGGTACTCATCTCAGTACTGTGAGCACCTCTAAACACGAAGTTAACATATTTATTTAAGATCGATTCACGACATACATCGTCCACCACGGGAAGAATAGTGACTTTAGATTTAAAATAAATTCAAAACCAATCACTTGTATTAACTCTTTGACTTAAACTCAGGTGAGCAAGTTTCACTATAAAAAAGCCTAACCATTTGAGCTCGTTTAGTTCGCACTTCAAATAGGTTTCTTTTTTTCCAAAATCCAATGCAATTCAATAAGCGTTTCCACACTCTGAATCTCTGGATCGTTTAGTACAGATGTATCTCTTTTTCTCGTCAAAACCAGCTTGGTTTGGCGGGGATTTTCTTGTACAAACGCTATAGCTCCCCTTGATCTCTACGTGCACCAAACAATTACACGGTTTATTCTCGCCTCCATGACAGATCAGTAACGGCCCACTCGTCATACGTACAGCTCAGGAGGGACGTGGTGGTCCAGCTTGGCGTCGGGCACCTAAGAGCACAATAATATAGCTACGGGTACAAGAAGGAGCAACCTAGTTTTGTACCCATCCGGATGGCTCGTGGGGTAGGACCGCCGAATCGCCCACCTGTCATCGGACGTGTCAATGGAGGAAGAGAGGGGGAAGATAGCCGGGGCCCGGGGGGAGGGAGATGGGGTGGTGGCCTGGTGGGCGAGCGGCCGGTGGACCGCGCGGGTGGAGGAAGCACAGCACTGGAGTCTGGAGGCGGAGAGGGGGCGAGGGGTCAACTCGCCGGGTCCATCATCCACGGACCGCGTGATATTTTCGTGGCGTGAGGCCGCTTCGCTCGGCGCTCCGTCGACCAGGCAGGCCAAGGAATGCAGCACCTGTGGCTGACTGGCTGTGGCAGCGCCGCGCGCGGGCGTTAAGTACGAGGTGAGCAGCGCCGTGAATTTGTCGCGTGTGCAGCTGTGTACCGTGCGGTACTGTATCTTAGAGAGGTCGACCAAAACGTGAACAAAAGCTACCACCATCGACTCGTTGCGTTTTTTTCTCTCTTGCACGTGCTCGTAGCCAAACTTGTGAAGCATGCTCACACCGTCCGTCACACTCGCATGAAGCCCATATAGCATCATAAATACTCGTTCCGTAGCAAGTTACTGTACGACTTTTTACTCCAGCCGACCAGCCCCACACCATGTGAGCGTGTGACCGTTGTTGCGGATCCAGCCGACCAGCCCCACACCACAAAGGCACAAACGGGGCACACCGCTGTGCAGTCCTCGAGCGCGCCCTCGCGTGCGCAGAGAACGGACGGTCGCGCCGCGGTCTAGGTGGCGGGCGGGCAGGCAGAGGCAGCGCCGCTGTTTTTTCCCCGGCCCGGGCGGGCAGGTGGCCTCGTGGCGAAGCGGCACCGCCGGCTTCCCGTCGAGACGCGCCCAAGTGGCGCTGCGCCCTCCGCTGCCTCGCGCGGACGGCAGATTTTTGCTCCCGCCCCGTTCCCGTCAGCGCTCGGCACGCCGCCGTGGCGCGGGCTGGGCCGATGGCCGACGCCCATCCGTCGCTCTCGCCTCTCGGCTCGTCCGGTCCGGTCGTGGTTGCCTGGTTGGTAGTTGGCTGCTGCTCATCTGCTTGGTTCGTTCCTCCGTCTGACGCCGTCCAAGCTCGATCGATCTTTCGCTTGGCTTGTTCGAGCCTCGCGCTGCATTGACTCGCACAAGAACCAGGCGAAGTTTGGTGGCGTGGCGGGGTTAGCTTAGCTGCCGCCAGTAGAACCAACTTTTTCCGCAGTTTTAGAGCTCGAGTAATGACGGCTCCTGTACTGGGGGCTACTTGCTCGTGTACCGCGCGGTTTCGGCGCAGGTCCGTGGTGGCATGGTCAAAACCTGTTTCCGGGCTCCACGCGCTCTCGGATCCGGCGCATTCGGTGTGACTCCGTGGTTCCCTCGGCCCGCACACTTTGTTGTGTGCAACTTGCGGTTCACTTGATCAGGATGAGGATGAACGCTGCCTAATTTCTGTTTTGTGTGTGATGACTGTGAACACGTCACGTTGTCCGTGAGCAATTAGAACAAAAATTCTGGGTCGTTTTCTGGAACAAAAAAACTCGTTCTCTTTTCTGTCTACTAGTATTGTCTTGTATCACAAGAAGAAGCTACCTCGTTGCATACCAAAAAAAAACGAGAAGAATATATACTCTTCCGTTGGACTGAATGTACACTAGAAATGCTTATTGGATGACAACTTCGATTAGATTTCTCGGACAAATTAAAATGACTCTGTTTCTTACACCGCATCGTCCAATGTTTTCTTGAGCCGATAATAAGCGATGGAAGCAAGGCAAGAGACGAAGAAAAGCCACCATTTTTTTGTCACCCTAGAATCGTGTCCATTTTTGTAATGGCATCGCTTGGCGTCGGATGGCGGTGGCGGAGCACCGGTCCTCGTTCAGTCTAACGCTAGGCGATTAAACCAAGCGTGATCTTAACCCTAACTGCCGTCACCGCGGCGCATGCGGTCAATCGAAGCGGTAATCATAATCAGCTGTGTCATCACTTATGAACGTAACCGAGAGCCCAAAATGTTGGAATCGCTTCCTGTGTTTAAACACGACGATGTTGTTACCATTGGAGTAGTATTTATTTACTAGCAGCATTTCCACGGTCAATTCAATTCCGCGGGCACCGCAAAGCGAGTAAAAAACAGAGGAAGTCAAGCCTGACGAACGGCATGACCGAGCCCGGCGGACGTAGCCGCTAGCCGGGACGCTCGTATCTGATCTGAACCGTACCGAGGCAGTCAATGAACAGGTGCGTGCGATCCACTGCATCTGAATTCTGAACTCTGAAGAACATCGTCCGCGTCCGCATGCACGCACGCACGCACCGTTTGACACCTGCAGGCAATTCCAGAACCCATGCTTTGTGAGCTGTGATCCGATGATGATCGCCACTCTTCCCATTTCTATCTAATCCCTTAATTCGTTCACACGCGTGCGTGTCGAGCTGTCGACTGATGGCTTTTGCCGGGACAGAAAACTAAGCGCGCGGCATGGGCACCGCGGGGTCTCGGAGTAGCTGACCTGACCAAGCAGACGCGTCCCCACCTGAGCTGCGTCGTCTCCATGCCCGAACAACGTGTCGGTGTTAGGTTGATCTCCTTGGGTCCAATGATCGAGTCAGGTCTTGATCTTGCGTTTTGATCCGGGGCGTCCAATCGAATTAATGGTTGGTAGACCTTCGTCGTGCAACGCCATAAAAAGAAATTGGGGGCCGGGACACTCGATACGAGGTTCACTGTCGCCACCACAATCCCCACCTACAAAACCTAAGTCAATCTAGAGGGGGTGCTGTGAGCGACGAGAAACGCCACCACTTCCGCCACCGGACTCCACTGATGCCTTACATCGACACCATGACCAGCTCCTCCGCCAAGCCTGCCGATGGTCGGTAACGCCTTCCCACTCTCATCCTCTCTCTATATCTCTCTTAGTTTTAGTTCATGTTCTATGATTTACTATATCCTAAATGTAAGTTTATACCCGCTAGATCTGTTGGTCGGTCTTAAGTTTTATCAGTCGGCACCAGCGGGCAGATGAGTTTTCGTCGGGAACGGTATACGTGTGGCCATGTGGGTTGGATTGTGTCCCGATACCACGAGATAGAAAAAAGAAGACCAGCCAGATCTGACGGGTAACAGTACTACATTTTTTTTTAATTTAGGGGGTGTTTGATTCCATGGACTAAATTTTAGTCCATGTCACATCGGACGTTTGGATGCTATTTAGGAGAACTAAATATGAGTTAATTATAAAACTAATTACATAGATGGAGACTAATTTACGAGACGAATTTATTAAGCCTAATTAATCCGCCATTAGCACATATTTACTGTAGCACCACATTGTCAAATCATGGACTAATTAGGCTTAAAAAATTCGTCTCGCAAATTAGCCACAATCTGTGCAATTAGTTATTTTTTCGTCTATATTTAATACTTCATGCATGTGTCCAAACATCCGATGGGACAGGGACTAAAATTTTCCTGTAGGAACCAAACACCCTCTAATCTTCTTGCCTTTCTAAAAAACTTCCCTAATTAATTACTTATTATCTCAAGGAGACCAGCGAGATCAGTAGATCAAGGATTGGTTCACCAAACATCAATGTCATATATATTCTTATCATGTGAGTTTTATAATCATAACAGATTACATCATCTTTGATTCTACAAGCTACGATTCTATCATCGTAATCACACGTGAGTTTTCCAAGGAGAAGCGGAGACATTCATATCCATTAAAAAGTGTCGACTAAGGAAGGTAGATGAATAGTATTGTAAGTCTCTTACCCTCTTTTATACCTATATTTTGAATTATCAATATGGTGTATGATCTATTTATATTGTAATTTGCGGATGTTTTCAACTTACTCTTCGAATTTAAGACCTATCATGTTATTTAGTGCATAAGTATCGAATCATATTATAAATTTTATAATGGTTACTAAATTACCAAATGGTTTTACTGAATTGCATATAAAAATTTAAGGACGGCATAGCATTTGATAAAGTCCTCGATCCATCACCGATTAATGGTCACTTTGTGCACCTATGCACGCCTTAGGCCATGTTTAGTTTCCCCCAATTCCAAATTTTGACACTATGCAAAAGAAGATTCCCCGTTACATCAAATTTATGGTACATGCATGGAGTACTAAATGTTGACGAAATCAAAAATTAATTGCACAGTTTTATTGTACTTTGCGAGACGAACGTTTTGAGCCTAATTAATTAACGATTGGACAATTATTGCCAAATAAAAACAAAGCGACACTGTAGATACATTGTCGCTACAGTGTTTCGGGCGAACTAAGCGCGGTGGCGCCGGCAGGAACACTGTAGCGCTACAGTGCCGTTTTGTTTTTATTTGGTGGTAATTGTCCAATTGTTGATTAATTAGGCTCAAAACGTTCGTCTCGCAAAGTACAACCAAATTGTGCAATTAGTTTTTGATTTCGTCAACATTTAGTACTCCATGCATATACCGCAAGTTTGATGTGACGGAAAATCTTCTTTTTGCCTAGTGCCGAATTCTAGAAATTGGGAACTAAACAACCCCTTAGTTTATGTCGCTTGCGGATTGATGGTGTGGAGTGTGTGGTACAGTCATCACATTGAAAATCGCGGGGAGCTGGCGTGGAAGGGAAGCAGACGAGGTGGGGCCCGTAAGCCATCCAGTCGCACAACACAAGAATGGTTCCCTGCGGTCGCCTGTCTGAATGTTTGCGGTGAATGAAGCACGAGGAATCAGCAGCCATTACCACAAAATGATTCCCTGTACGCATAGTGGGAATCAGCAGCCGAACAGGGAATTTCTGTGGAAGGATGAGAGAATTTCGCATACTGGCATGGAAGGCCCGCGTCAAAAGTAACGAGAAGACCCCACGAGATGGAAGCACGAGAAGAACTTCTGTGCCTGTTTGGGTGATGGTTTCAGCTGCTTCGGCCGGCCCCTTTTTCCTTCGGACCGAAAGCAATGTACTCCCTCGTCCCACAAATAAATGCAATTCTTAGACTTCTACGATTCCTATTGACCGTTTGTTTTATTTAAAAAATTTAAATAAATACTATTTATTTTGTTATGACTTATTTTATCGTTAGAGATATTTTCATAATAATTTATTTATTTTATTATTTGCACAAAAATTTTAAATAAGACAAATAGTCAAACAGTAATAATATAAGTCAAAGAATTGCGTTTATTTGTGGGACGGAGGGAGTAGACTCTTGTCAAAAAAAAAAAAAGAAGAAAAAGAAATGTAGACGAGCCTCGAGTCATCGACGACCTTCTCAGTTGAGTGGAGAGAAGAATCCACTAGTATCAGCTTGGCAAGTGAAGCCCATAGTGCAACGAAGTGAATGTCAAAGTGACAACCGGAGATGGGCCTCCCGAGAAAACACTCTTATTACGTTCGGGCTGGACAGTCCACAGAGAGCCCAATACGACCAAAGATGAGATCTGATTTGAAAATGTTTAAAAAAACGGCTTTGGCTTCCATGGGTGATATATAAAAGCTGCAGCCGTAGATTTCGGGAGCATGATGAATTGATGATGTAAAAAATTCAAGGAAATGAAAGGCGCCTCCACGTTCGGATGAAGAAAGAATAATAATAAACCTATTACTAAAATATTCATCCACAAGGGACGAAAAAAGCGATCGTAATTTTAGCATTGCTATTGTTGGCACCTATCTATAGTGCTGGCTGCAGTTGCAGCTCAGCTACTGCCAGTTACTGTTATAGGAATTGTCTGCATCCAGTAGAAAAGTGCATCTGAGTAGGACCCCTTGGTAAAATATTTCTCCAAAATTGTAAGACTGAATGTTTGGATGGAACATAGAAAAAGAATAGGAAGTCAAAATAAGATAGTGAGTTAGTGACACAAAGCAAACTTTTTCTATGAGGTACAACTCTTGGTATAAAACAAGCATTCTATAGGAATTTCATAGAATTTATAGGAACCAACTCCTTTGTTCCAAAGGGCTTCATTCATAGGAAATTTGGGTTCCAATCCTCTAGAGTCTCTGTATTTAGATATATGTGTTCCACCTCTCTCTCTCTCTCTCTCTCTCTCTCTCTTAAATGTTCCGCTTGTCGGTAGATATGCATGTGGAGGAGAGGGCAGAAGTTTTGTACCTTTCGTGGCATTGCTAGTACCTAAGAAACGATATCGTCCATGGCAAAGGACAACTTTCTGTAGAGGGTTCGATTCATTTCCTTTAAAACTATTGGGGTTTGGGATCCGCTGTTGCAATTGCAAAATCGAAGTGAGGCGGATCGCAAGGGTAAGAAATTGATAATTAGGTGATGGAAGAAAGATCAAATGGTATACACCATTACTCTTAGGATGATAGAGGGTTAGATGGTCACATCCTCCCTCTAATTGAGTGAAGCTTGGTAATGTTGACGGTTCCTTTTGTGAGTAGCACAATCAAGTGTGGCTAATTTGAGGTTACGACCGTTACATTCTTCTATACTCGTGGCACATTATCAGAAATTGTGCTTCGGAGGAGTAAGTTAAACATGGTACACATGGAGTTTTTAGAAATACAACTTGTGATGGAATGGATTAACAAGCCAATGATCGTCGAGTACGCCGTGTGCAACAGTGGTGTTTCCATCAACTCGGGCACTCAACTATTGAAGATTGATCATCCTAGATTAGATCCATGTCGAGTCTTTTGGCGAAGTTTATAGTTGATAAAAATAGAAGAGAGTGTAACAAAGTTGTTCATGAGTTAGCTCAAACCAGCTAATAGGCTGTTTTATTGCACTCTTTGGCACATGAATACATCTTGTGTGTCCATGGGTTGCTCAGGCTCGATCTAGCTAATCGATTAATTAGCGCGTGTTTAGATCATTATATTGAACTAAAAAAATAGTCTGTCATAGGATAAGAGGCTAAGCATAGTCTAATCATCATAAACTTTTAGCCACCAATCATCCCATATTAGCTCTTAGTAATCGATGAGTAGGTTACATTTAACCGTCCTATTTGGCATCTAAAACCAGCACTACTTCTTAGTCATCAGGGTGTTAATACTGTTAGGAAGCTAACACTTTAGAAAAAGTTTGGACTACTTTAAGCAAGTTCCAGGTTTCCTTGTCCTAGAAGGATATGGACTCATATCAAATTATAACTCCCATATCACATATGGAGTATTTACTAGACTATATATTTAGAGGAGCCCCCCATTATAATTGATCATTAAAAATCAGAAATAAAGAGAAAAGCTCCACCACAACTTTGTGTCTCCTGTGTTCTTACTTTTTGCTTGGGTGATCGTGTAACGAAGACAGAGATCTTTACTGCTAGTAACGTGATTAGTTAACACATTATCAGCACGAGACTCTACCATCCTCTGTCGATCTTGCCATCGCTTACACATCGTTGGTGATATCGTCGGATCGGTGATCTACCTCGCCACCAACACAAGGTTGCGACCACGCCGTTTTCTACATCGACGCCGACCTTGCCGAAAAGTTACAACAAGCGTCGACTTCGTTACTGCCGGTCCCGGATCTTGTTCCTCTTCACTGCTTCCGGCCTCCACTGCATCAAGCTTCAACCTGCGTCACAAGATCAGCTACACCACACCAACGGTATGTAGCAATCGCGTCTTGTAGTACGCGTCTTTCGATAGAAATCGATCTGGAAAAATTTTCCCCAAATTTGTTCTTGCGGCTGTTCAGCAGTATGGTTCGATCCTCTAGCAGATTTTTTTAATCTGAAATTAGAAAGAATCATGGAGATAGCAATCCACATTTTACGCAGAGACCCGTCATTGATTTACGCAGAGACTAGTAGCAATATGGTGCTACGATACAAAGCGAGACTAGTAGCACAAGGGTTTACGCAGAGACCCGTCATTGATTTCGATGAAACTTACTCTCTTGTTATGGATGGAATAACATTCCTGTACTTAATCTCATTGGCAGTAAATATGAATTTGCAGATGAAACTAATGGATGTTGTGACCGCATATTTATATAGGTCATTGGATACTGAAATATATATGAAAGTCCCTGAAGGAATTAAATTCCCTAAAAAAGAAGAACATAAGATGTATAGTGTAAAATTAAAAAGGTCGTTATATGGCCTTAAACAATCCGGTAAGATGTGGTACAACCGGCTTAGTGAATATCTCATGAAGAAGGGATTCATGAATAATGAAGATTGTCCTTGTGTGTTTATTAGAAAATCAAACAAGGGATTCTGTATTATCTCTGTTTATGTAGATGATCTGAATATCATTGGAACCACAGAGGATATTGAGGAAGCTAGTTCTTACCTGAAATCTGAATTTAAAATGAAAGATTTAGGTAATAGCATACCCATGAAGGGATACTTATACACCAGTCAGCTTATACCAAGAAGGTATTAAATAAGTTTAACATGAAAGACACATACCCACTTAGGACACCTATGGCTGGAAGATCATTGATGTTGAAAAGGACATTTTTAGATCAAAAGAAGAAAATGAAAAAGTATTAGGATCTGAATATCCATATTTGAGTGCCATCAGAGCCTTAATGTATCTAGCGAATGGTACTAGGCCTGATATTGCTTTTGCTGTTAATCTCCTAGCAAGATTCAACTCAGCTCCTACTCTACGACATTGGAAGGGCATTTAACATATTCTCAGATACCTGAGAAGTACTGAAGATCTTGGGTTATTTTTCGAAAAAAATCAAGATTTAAGTCTAGTGGGTTATACCGATGCAGGGTACTTGTCTGATCCGCATAATGCAATATCTCAGAGAGGATATGTATTTTTTGTGTGGTGGTACTGCTGATTTCCTAGAAATCGACGAAGCAGACGATGGTGGCAACCTCGACGAACCACTAAGAAATTATAGCATTATTTGAAGTAGCTAAGGAATGCACTTGGCTTAGATGCATCACACAACATGTGCAAAATGCGTGTGGTATAAATACTGTTAATTCCCCAACTATTATCTTTGAAGATAATGCGGCTTGTGTTGCACAAATACAAACGGGTTATGTAAAGTTGAATATCACGAAGCATATTTCGCCTAAATTGTTTTTCACGCATGAATTACAAAAGAAAGAAGAAATTTCAGGTGACTCTTATCAAATCATGTGACAATCTAGCAGATATGTTCACTAAGTCTTTGCCAGCAAGCCCTTTTGAAAAGTGTGTGCGATGGTATTGGTTTGAGACGCCTCCGAGAAGTACAGAGCTTAAGGGGGAAACTTAATTGAGATTATAGTTTCTGTTTGTGTCTAGAAGACAAAAATAATTCATTCTAGCAGAATGATTAGTAGTCTAGCAGATTATTCAAACATTGTACTCTTTTCCTTTATGAGTTTTTCTTTGAGTATCTAAAGGTTTCTCATTTAAAGGTTTTTAATGAGGCAATATGTGCAACATAAGTACGGTGTATATGTTTTATTCTTTTTTCCCATTGGGTTTTTGGATAAATCATACATGTCGTGGTATTCGTCCAAGAGGGAATGTTAGAAAATTAACACTTTAGGAAAAGTCTGGACTAGTTTAAGCAAGTTTCAGGTTTCCTTGTCCTAGAAGGATATGGACTCGTACCAAATTATAACTCCCATACCGTATATGGAGTATTTACTAGACTATATATTTGGAGGAGCACCCCATTGTAAACGATCATAAAAAATTAGAAATAAAGAGAAAAACTCCACCACAACTTTGTGTCTCCTGTGTTCTTACTTTTGGCTTGGGTGATCGTGTAACGAAGAGAGATCCTTACCGCTAGTAACGTGATTACTTAACAAACACAATACTCTCATCTCCCAAAAAGAAAAAGAAAAACCCTTCACGCATGCCATGTGGTCCAACTGCCAATGTTCCTCATAAAAAAAGAAAAAATGGCCAAGTGGTTGCGTCGTCTAACAGACACTCTCTTAATCTAGGTTTACGAACATGCGATTGGACCCAGAGGATCGAGATCCAGTATTCTCATGTCATGTGCGTGCACGTGATGTAAAAAATACAAGTGTGGTAGTCTATCTATAACAAAATAAAAAGAAAAGGAAAAGCGAATATATATACCGGCCAGATTGTCATCTTTTATTTAATGATGAATGGCTCAGCTCGGATATGCTTCTTGGTTCCTATTCATTCCACATCGGAAAGCGAGAACTTCGCTTTACTCGTACTGTTCCCGACGTTGACACTTGCACATGAATGAAGATCAGCGTTAGGCATTAAACACACTCCCTCCCTGAATTCCGTTTGAAGAGAGCGACTGCTCGGCGCTCACTAGTTTCCTTTTTCTAGCTTCTGATGAACTAGACAATGCAGACTCTATCGGTGTTTTCTATTCCTAGAATCCATTCCTAATCCAAACATGCATGGGCTTCCTTGTGCAGCCGGTAACTTGCCAGCTTCCACACGCGTGATGGCGTCGCGGTCTCGCGGGCTTGTGAAAGAAAAAGAGACGTGGCTAAGCAGCTGCTGAGCCCCGAGACATGCAAAGAAGCTCTTTCTCCCTTTCCTTCCGGCCGGCACGGCACATCTCCAGGGATGACGCGCAACCCCCGCGGGCACGCAAGCGCAGGCCCCATCCATGCGGCATGCCCACGTCCCTGGCAGATAAGGTTCCTCCGCAGCTGGTGCAAGCGGCTGATGGCTGGCCCCACATGGCAGAGGATCTCTCCCGTGAACCGGTGGCCCCACACGTCGGCCTCCCTCGCCCCGCCCCACCGCGACACTCTCCCGCCGTTAACCGCTCCGGGCCGCAGGATGGTTTGGTGAGGAGCCGACGCCTACGGATTCCTCCACGTCGCGCCATCCGACGGCCGCAGATTCCCCAATCAAATCTCAGTCTCCCACTACCTCCGGTCGTATAAAACCAGGAGCCTTCACCCACTTCCCACTTCCTCCTCCGGTCCTCCCTATCCTCCACCTCCGCATCGTCGTCCTCTCTCCGGCTCCGCCCCTTACCCAACCCACCCACCTTCGCCATGTTCCGGACCTTCACGAAGCTTCGGGATGCAGCGGTGCCGCTCGCCGCCTCGGCGGTACGGCGGTGCTCCGGCGGCAGCGGCAGCAGCCGGATCCGGGCCGAGGCCAACTGCCCGCGCTGCGACGCCCACATGTCGGTCCAATTCTCCCTCCAGCAGCTCCCGGCGCCCCCTCCGGCCGCTGCCGGGGCCATAGATGGTGCCCAGCACCACAACCACGACGGGGCGGGCGTGTGCCCGGCCTGCCGGGGCGCGTTCCTGTTCCGCGCCCAGCGGATCGACCCGCTGCGGGGCGCGTTCCTCGAGATCCCCGGCGGCGTCGGGGCCGACGACGAGGACGCGGAGAGCGGAGGATTCGCCGATCGGATCAAGATGATGTTATCGGAGCGCCCGCCCGACGAGTTCCCCCCGTTGCCGCAGTCGCCCCCGATGCAGATGCCGCAGTATCCGGTGCGACGGAAGCTGCGGAGGAGACAGAGGGAGGAAGGAGGAGGAGGAGGAGGAGGAGGAGGAGGAGGAGGCGGTGGCGGTGGCGGTAACGGTAACGGCGGGGACTCGTCCTCGGGAGGGGAGGGCACTAGCGCTTCGCCTAAGAGGGAGTGGTGGGGTGGAGCCAGCCTCGGCGATGAGCTGCCAACCCCTCGGGAGATGTGCCGGAGGCTTGATGAGTTCGTCATCGGCCAGGCCAAGGCAAAAAAGGTGTCCCGTATGTCCCCACTTCTGCCTTCCTTTTTAACAATGCTGCGAATTTTGGTTAAAATGTGACTTATTCCAGTTGAGTGAAACGATGCTATAGAGCCTAGACCGTATAGCTCAGTGCGGTTTCTTTAACACTGAATTGGCGAATTTCGAGATGTTAGGTGTGAATGCGAAATGGATCTCAATCTGCTTCCAAGTTTCAATATTAAAGTTTCTGGTTTTCACGCAGATGGTACAGATGGAGATGGTTGTTGTGGCAGAATGGTAGGTGACCATGGAAGGCATCTCAGTTCCTGCTTCTTTGGCATTAAACTGAGAATGTTTGATTAACATGCAGATAGGGGGTGTTTGCTTCGGACCTTGGAAATCTTGTCTGGACCAGGCAGCGATGCCAAGTGTTTGATTTTGAACACCTGGGGTTGGATGTGCTTGCCAGGCCGTGACTCCCAAGGGAGGCTGCGAACCAAACACCCGAACTGATGGGACTTCTATTATGTGATTTAGATATCTGATTGGGCTTGCCAGAAAATTGATTAGCTATGATGGAATTTTGCAAATGCGTCACCATCACCCAAGGCAACAAGCACAGTTTCTTCATCGTTCATCCTATGCTAGTATTGGCATTGTGCCCCTTTTTCAAATTTCTGATGTTAAAAGTTACGTAGTAACTTCACATCTTGATGGATGGACTTTGGGTGGTGGTTTGCTATGGATTCCCGTAGTTTCTACACTTGGTTGTGGAAAATTAACGTGGAAACCAGATGGCTTTATTGATACAATCAATAGCTCGATTACAGTATGCAGTTATTTTTTGTGTATGAGATATCTGTGTCCTTACGGATAAGTGAACTAAATTAGCAGAAGTTTTTAGTGTCCCCCCCCAAAGCAACCTCCGAAAAGGGCAGGGAGTAGGTGGCAATTAGCAACATGTGTCACCAATTTCCACACTAGTTTTTAGTTGAAAAGAAAGTAATTGGTGACACATGTTGCTAAAAGCAGGATTCCTTTCAATCATGGAGTGGAGTTAAATACGTAAATGCTTATGCACCATGATCCTTTTTCTAAGAGCAAACATAGTTTTCACATGCTTATTACAGATACTTTTTCCTTGCAGGTGCTATCTGTAGCTGTATACAACCATTACAAGAGAATATATAATGCAAATGTACAGAAAGAGTTAGTCTCTGTCCTTTAACTTACCTGCCTTAGCTTTGCTTTTTTTAACATATCTCTGCAATATCATAAACAAGCTACTAAGCTTTGTTACACATTTGCAATGGGCGACTCATACTGTCGCATGTAAATTTAATTTGCTGATTGCTATGTCATGCCTTCTTTTTTTCTCGCATGTATGTGTTGATGCTGTATCCAGATCTGCTGCTAATTCTGGGCTTCCTGACGCTGGACATGATGATCAAAATATTGTAGAAATAGATAAAAGCAATGTACTCCTAATGGGCCCAACGGGCTCAGGTTCGTATTCCTTTATTTTTTAAAAACATATCTTGCATACCTTCCATGCTTCAAGGACGCTTTGCACATTTATAACTAAAGTTACTATAAGTTGGAGCTGACAGTTAAATCTTTTTCCATCCTATCTGCTGACAGGAAAAACATTGCTTGCAAAAACATTAGCACGCATTGTAAATGTACCATTCGTTATAGCTGATGCGACATCATTAACGCAGGCAAGTTCATTACTGACTTACAAACATTGTTATCTTTAGAATGCCTTGGAAGAGCCCCACTGAAATGCATTAAACTGATTTCTGAAAATTCTCAAAACATGCACTGCTGCTAACTTTATTTGTGTTCTTTCACTATTTTAGTTTCTCATTTCACAAAATTCTTCAGCATCATATGTTACCCCTAGCTTCTGAGCTTAAGTGAAAAGTAATTCTGATACTGGGAACTGGGAACTGGCATTTTTCTTTATTATTTGCATCTGGTCCTCCTTTTATCATATTCAGCTGTTGTGCACCTGTGGCTATATTAATTGTATTGAAGCTATATGGAGAAATTGGATATATGCAGTTACACTAGAATGTGTGAGTTCGAGTTGGAACCAAAACTAAAGTTTGCTGCATTATACAGGCTGGATATGTAGGGGAGGATGTAGAGTCGATACTGCAGAAATTACTTGTGGTAAGTGTGGCTGGCTATTATGTGCCTTTACTCTAGTTGTTGAATTGCCTTTTATCTGTTCATATAGATTCACAAATAGGGGAAAAAAAATACTATTCCAGAATCCTCATGACATTCTAAATTTTGTTCAGGCTGCTGAGTATGATGTTCAGGCTGCACAACAAGGGATAGTGTACATAGATGAAATAGATAAAATAACAAAGAAGGTACTGATTCTTTTAATTTTTTCTTGGGTAGCTTATTTAGTTTTAAAATTTCTAAACGGTACCATGTTTCAGGCAGAGAGTGCAAATGTTAGTAGAGATGTATCTGGAGAAGGTGTTCAACAAGCATTGTTGAAAATCCTAGAAGGAACTGTAAGTGACTACAATTGCGTTTTTATTTTGTGGCTGCAGAATTAGGAGTTTAGAAGCTATCTTTGATTGGCTTTTTTATAAGAATCTTTGATTGACTTTAACTGCCCGTCAAGAGACTACAATAGTGATCCTCTGTATGTTGCTTACTTATTCGTATTCCTAATGCAGGTTGTCAGTATTCCTGAGAAAGGATCACGCAAGAATTCTCGCAATGATAGTATACAGGTTACATACTCTATGTGGTCCTTAATGAATGCATGCACTATATATTATATGGGTCAAATTTGGATTCAATTAGATGAAAAAAGTTCTTTAATTTTTATGTCATAAGGCTTTGTTGTTGTTGTTGTTGTTGTTGTTGAAGGACTCTGTACTAGAGTACATAGTGAACAGAGGAAGTGTTGCCTCAAAAGCATTTCTTGACAATCAGATAACAACAAACACACTGGTCGTGTTAAAAATGTGCAAGGCATAAATATTCTACTCCCTGAAGGGCGGGCCTGGTGCAAGCGGTAGAGTCTTACCGCCTGTGACCGGAAGGTCCCGGGTTCGAGTCGCGGTCTCCTCGCATTGCATAGGCGAGGGTAAGGCTTGCCACTGATACCCTTCCCCAAACCCCGCACAGAGCGGGAGCTCTCTGCACTGGGTACGCCCTTTATAAATATTCTACTCCCTCCGTCTTAAAATATAAGGGATCCAGAGTTCAAAAGTTGTACCAAAATACAAGTATTCTGGGTCCTCAGCCCCCTCTCCCCTTTGTCCTTTTTGGTAGCAAATATTGATATTCCTTTTAAACTTGGCGTCTGTCAAGAGCACGGTGATCCAAGGCAGCAGGCCCTCGACTACGGAGCTCGTAGTCTCCGGCTGAGTCTTCCAGGGCGGAGGTTATACCCCTCACGGCCGCCTGGGCTTAAACACGAGAGGGAGGGAAGGAGATTGGTAATTGATCTTGCTTAATCCTCCATAATCCGAGTACAAGGTATATAAGGGCCAACCGGCCAACTAATTTTGGAAACAAACTCCTAATTTTGGGGCCTAATCTCCTCCTAGCCACTAAGATCGGCCCTGCCATCTACGTTCGCGGCAGCCGCGGCCGCTGCGTGGCGCGCGCGCTCCGCGGCTCGCTTCGCTGCTCTGCGGACGTCGCGCGCCCTGCGGCATCTCGCGTACGCCGTGCCCCACATGACATCTCTCCCCTCCTCGCGAAGCAGCTCGTCCTCGAGCTGGAAGAGTGGGAACTGCTCGCGGAAGGCATCGAGGTCCTCCCAAGTTGCAGACTCCGGTGGTTCGCCACGCCAATGAACGAGCAGCTGGCGTACTCCGCGCGCCAGGCGAGAGCGCTCCACCCGAACAGGCTCCGGGGTCACCCCACTCCATGATGGAGGGGCGGCAAGGCTGGTGGAGTCGACGGAGGCGTGCCGACGAACTTCTTCAGGACGCTGACATGAAAGACGTCGTGGATGCGCGCCTGTGGAGGAAGATCCAGTCGAACCGCGACGTCGTTGATCAGCTCCTCAACACGATACGGCCCGATGTAGCGTGGCTTCAGCTTGCCCGTGGTAGCTTGCGGCAGGGAAGACATGGTGCGCTGACAGAGGCGAAGCAGCACCCAATCGCCCACTTCGTAGGACACCTGGCGATGGTGACGGTCGTAGTGGCGCTTATGCACCTGCTGCGCCTGCTCCAGGCGGTAGTGGACGTCGGCGAGGAAGGCGGAACGCTCCTCCATGTCGCGAGCCAGAGCAGCTACCCGAGTCTCCCCAGGCTCGTAGGAGCGGAGGGTGGGTGGGTCACGGCCGTAGACCACGCGGAACGGCGTCTCCCGGAGTGAGGTCTGGTAGGCCGTGTTGTACACGTACTCGGCCCAGGGAAGCCACCGCAGCCATTGTCTAGGTCGATCACCTGTGAAACACCTGAGGTACATTACGATGACGCGGTTAGCGGACTCCGTCTGACCGTCAGACTGAGGGTGGAAGGCGGACGACATGTGCAGCTTGGTGCCCATAAGCCGCATCAGCTCGCGCCAAAACAGCGAGGTGAACACCGGGTCGCGGTCGGAGACGATGGACTGCGGTATGCCGTGCAGGCGCACGATGTCGTTGAAGAACGCCTGGGCCACGGTCTCGGCGGTGTACGGGTGCGCCAGGGGGATGAAGTGGCAGTATTTGCTGAAGCGGTCGACGACGGAGAGGATCACCGACTTGCCGTTCACCCGCGGCAAGGCTTCCACGAAATCGAAGCCAATGTCGGCCCAGACCGTGGTGGGAACTGGCAGCGGTAAGAGGAGGCCGGCTGGGTGGAGGTGCTCCGTCTTGTACCGCTGGCAAGTGAGGCATGGCCGCACAAAGTCCTGCACACACCGACGCATATTGGGAAAGTGAAAGTCACGGCGAAGACGATGCAGCGTACGCTGGACCCCCTCGTGGCCGTCGTCGTGGATGGCAGCCACGATCTCCTGCAGCAGCGGTGACGACGGCGGTATGTACAGCCGGCCATCGAAGGTGACGAGGCCATCGGTGATCGCCCACGGCGCAGTCCGGGTGCCCGCGGCGAGCTCGTCGTGCACGGCCACCAGGGCCGGGTCCGTGGCTTGTGCGTGGCGGAGGCGGCTGATGAAGTCGAACCGGGGGCCCGAGACCGCCAGGAGCGTGCCCACAGCGGCTTCATCGGTGTCCCGTCGGGAGAGAGCGTCAGCCACCGTGTTCGTCGCGCCGGCCTTGTACTCCACGGTGAAGTCGAAGCCCAGCAGCTTGCCGACCCAGTGATGTTGTGGGATCGTGGCGAGGCGCTGGTCGAGGAGGTACTTGAGGCTGTAGTGGTCCGTCTTGATGAAGAAGCGGCGCCCCCAGAGGTACGGACGCCAGTGGCGGACGGCTAGGACGAGGCCGATCAGCTCCCGCTCGTAAGCTGCCAGCGAGCGATGGCGAGGAGCCACCGGCCGACTGAAGAAAGCAATCGGGTGGCCCTCCTGGATGAGCACCGCCCCGAAACCGTACGTGGATGCATCACACTCCACGATGAAGGGCTTAGTGAAGTCCGGGAGCGCCAGCACCGGTGCCGAGGTCACGACCCCTTTGAGGGCGAGGAAAGCCGCGGCGGCGTCATCGTTCCATGAGAATCCTTCCTTCTTCAGAAGTGCGGTGAGGGGGGCAGCGATGGAGCCGAAGTTGTGGACGAACTTCCTGTAGTAGCCTGCGAGGCCCAGGAAACCGCGCACCGCGCGCGTCGAGCGGGGCTGCGGCCACTCATGGATGGCTTGGACCTTGGCGGGGTCCATGGCCACTCCGGACGCCGAGATGATGTGGCCGAGGTAGCCGACGGAGTCGACGCCGAACGAACACTTGGACCTCTTGACAAAGAGGCGGTGTTGGCGTAGGAGGGTCAGGACGACGCGGAGATGCTGCAGGTGGTCGGCCCAGCTCCTGCTGTAAATTAGGATGTCGTCGAAGAAAACAAGGACGAACCGGCGGAGGTGGGCGCGCAGCACGTCGTTCATGAGTGCCTGGAAAGTTGCCGGGGCGTTGCACAGCCCGAACGGCATCACCAGGAACTCGTACAGGCCGTCATGGGTACGGAACGCCGTTTTGTGAATGTCCTCCGGCCGCATCCGTACCTGATGGTACCCCGACCGCAGGTCGAGTTTGGTGAAGAAGCGCGCCCCGTGGAGCTCATCCAGAAGCTCGTCGACGACGGGTATGGGGAACGCATCTTTTACGGTGAGGGCGTTCAAGGTGCGGTAGTCGACGCAGAAGCGCCATGAGCCATCCGCCTTCTTGACGAGGAGGACCGGTGATGAGAACGCCGAGTCGCTGCGGCGGACGATGCCCTGTTGGATCATAGCGGAGCATTGGCGTTCCAGCTCGTCCTTGTGCGCCGCCGGGTACCGGTACGGGCGGACTGCCACCGGCGCTGCGTCCGGCTTGAGGGTGATGCTGTGGTCGCGGGCGCGGGGCGGTGGCAGTCCCGTGGGCTCGGCGAAGATGTCCCCGAACGTGGCCAGCAGCTCACCGAGGAGCGGCGCGCTGGCCATGGTGGAGTGGAGCTGCAGCGCGGTGGCGATCGGCACGCCGGTCCAGTGTACGGGGCGCCCGTGGAGCTGAAACGCCATGGAGGGCGCTGCGAAGTCCCAGACCACCGGCCCGAGGGTGGCCAACCACTGAGTACCGAGCACCACATCGAAACCTGCAAGTGGCATGACAAACAGATCGATGTTGAAGATGGTGCCGGTGATGGTGACTGGGGCCGCGCGGATAACCCCGGGGCACGAGACCCGCTCGCCGTTGGCCACGACGGCGGTGAGCCGAGGTCGGGGCTCCACCCTAAGCCCTGTGCGTGCCGCTGCCCCGGCGGAGATGAAGTTGTGGGTCGAGCCGCTGTCGAGGAGGGCGACGAGTGAGGCGGCACCCACGACGACGGCGAGCTGCATCGTGCCGCCGTAGGGCACGCCGGCGACCGCGTGCAAGGAGAAGACGGGGGCTTCCGAGTCCCCGATCTCGGCCGCAGCGTCCGCCCCCTCGTCGTCGATCGCCACGCCCTCGAGGAAGAAGATGCGCTTGCAGAACCTGTTATGGCCACGCGAATACTTTTCATTACAGTTAAAGCAGAGCCCTTGGCGACGCCGTTCCGCCATCTCCTCCTGGGTGAGGCGCCGCTGATTACCCTCGCCACGGCCCTGCTGGGCAGCCGCTGGGGGGGGAGGGAGCGCGAGCAGGGGCGGCGGCGCTGGAAGCGCGGGCCTCGCCGCGGGCGCGGGAATGATACCGCGCTGGGGAGCCCGAGGCGGGGGAGGCGGCGGCCGGTCGGCCTCCATCAGCTCCACCTGCCTTGCCAAACTCATGGCCGCCGCGAGGGACTCCGGGTTGTGGATGCGGACGGCATGGCTGAGCGGCGGCAGGAGTCCGCCGGTGAAGAGCTGGACGCGCTGCGCCTCGTCCAGACGGCCCGCTCGAGGTAGGAGGGCCTGGAAGCGGTTGGCGTACTCCTCCACGGTCCCGGTGCGCCGGCACTCCGCGAGCTCGAACAACGGTGCTGAACGAAGAGGAGGCCCGAACCGAAGGTTCAGGAGTTCCATGAATCGCCCCCAGGTCGGCGTACCCTCGTCCTCCTGGAGCTGCGTGTACCATAGCTGCGCGACGTCGTCCAGGTGGTAGGACGCCATCCACACGCGCTCTTCTGCCATGGTACGATGCTGGCGGAAATACGAGTCGCACTTGTTGAGGAAAAGCATGGGATCAGTCGTGCCGTCGAAGCGGGGAAAATCCCACTTCTTGTGCTTGGGCGGATGATCCGGGAGCGGTCCCTCCGGGCGGTGCTCACCGCCACCGCCGGACGACGACGCGGACTTCTCCATCTTCATCACCGCCATGTCGGCCTTCATGGTGGCCATATCGGCGGAGAGGGTCTTCAGGGATTCCAGGATGTCGGCAAGGGTCGGTTCGGCCATGGTGGGTGCTGGTGGGGAGTTGGGGCGGTGGTGGGCGGCTGCGGCTGTAGAGGATTGCGTGGAACGGGTGGGAGAGGATCGTCGAGACCTTGATACCAGGTTGTCAAGAGCACGGTAATCCAAGGCAGCAGGCCCTCGACTACGGAGCTCGTAGTCTCCGGCTGAGTCTTCCAGGGCGGAGGTTATACCCCTCACGGCCGCCTGGGCTTAAACACGAGAGGGAGGGAAGGAGATTGGTAATTGATCTTGCTTAATCCTCCATAATCCGAGTACAAGGTATATAAGGGCCAACCGGCCAACTAATTTTGGAAACAAACTCCTAATTTTGGGGCCTAATCTCCTCCTAGCCACTAAGATCGGCCCTGCCATCTGCGTTCGCGGCAGCCGCGGCCGCTGCGTGGCGCGCGCGCTCCTCGCGCTCCGCGGCTCGCTCCGCTGCTCTGCGGACGTCGCGCGCCCTGCGGCGTCTCGCGTACGCCGTGCCCCACATGACAGCGTCGCTCAAAACAACCACTCAATAATTAAGGAAAATAACAACTGAACTACTCCCTCCATCCTAATTAGTGAGGGGCAAGATGGTCTTTTGCCAGGATTCTTATTTTATCTAAAAATCACTTTGATACCTTGTATTTTAGGACGGAGGGAGTATATGTTTGCCACTCTGTATTTGCTTAGATATTGTGGACATTGTAAATTCATCATGGTACTTCACTGTTTTCAGTGCGACATGCCTGTAACAGAATCTCATGAATCATGATACTGCAGATAGACACGACAGATATTCTTTTTATATGTGGTGGTGCTTTTGTGGACTTGGAAAAGACTATTTCTGAAAGGTATTGCAGATTTCATGTGTAGATAGGTTATTCCAAAGAAATTCACACAGAAACTGAACCCTAGCTTTTGGCGTGAATCAGGCGCCAAGATTCATCTATAGGATTTGGGGCACCCGTTCGTACAAACATGAGAAGTTCTGGAGCTAGCTGTCCAATGGTTACCTCATCTTTGTTTGAATCTGTAAGCATATGGTCGATTTCTTTTGCATCAATCCTACGAGTCTTTCATGTCTGAATAATTGTTCCTTGCATACTCATTAACTGGATAATCCAACTGCATTGGCAGGTTGAGAGTGGTGATCTTGTTAGATATGGTCTAATTCCAGAGTTCATTGGTCGTTTGCCCATTCTAGTAAGTTTGGCAGCTCTGAATGAAGGTCAGCTCGTTCAGGTAGTTTGTTCAGCTGTTATAATGATGATGAAAACTAATTATTCAAGAAGCAGCTCTTACATGATTTTCATGAAAAAAGGTCCCTTGCATGCTGAAGCTCATTAAAATGATTTTATCTGCTCAGGTTCTGACAGAACCGAAGAATTCACTTTCCAAACAATACAGGAAAATGTTTAACCTGAACAAAGTGAGCCCAGAAAAACTTATTATTGTACCATATCTTGTATCAATCAATTTCTGATCTTATATTACACATTTTGGTTTATCAGGTTAGGCTGCACTTCACTGACGGTGCACTTAGATTGGTAGCTAAGAAGGCGATAGCTAAAAGCACTGGTGCTCGTGGTTTAAGAGCCATCTTGGAAACTGTTCTATTGGAGGCCATGTATGAGGTAGGCCTCTTGAACTGTTACACAACAAGATGCAAAGTTGAACCATGCATTCTGAATCTCCTGTTGAGCAGATTCCAGATGAAAAATCAGGAAATGAGCGAGTAGACGCTGTTGTGGTGGATGAGGAGGCGATTGGTTCTGTTGATAGGCCAGGTTGTGGGGCTAAAATTCTACGAGGGGATGGTGCATTGGACCACTACATAACAAGAACAAATGTGATGAATTTACGGGTATGATACCTGATGTCAAGCAAGAAACACTAATACCATGAAAATTTGTTATTAGCTTAGGACTAGGAGATCAAGATCATATATACTTTCCACTCATTTTCATCTTTATTATATCCTTGGTGAAAATTAGCCCTGAAATGGAGCATTTCTTTTGCTTTACTAACATCTGCTATCAAGTGCAGGAAACTAACGATGGTTTGGCCGGGGAGCTCGAGGAAGCGTACATGCTGTCTAGAATTGTTAGCTTGTAACTAAAAAGGCTGGAGGAAGCGTATATGCTGAGTTCTGACCAACTTCGTACATCATGTAACATGTCTACCCCAACACAGATCGGCTACTTTTTGCTCACAAAATCACCTGTAATCTGTTTCCGTACCTGCTGAGCTCTGACGAGCAGATAGATCCGGAGCACCATTTTCATGTAAACAGGAGTTGCCTTTTGATTGAGCAACCGTCCTGCGGAGTAAATTGTTGCCCATTTTTTCTGCTGCCCCCAACTGGGCAGCTGGATTGTGGTTGGCAGAGTTGTAAAGATCATCAATTTACTGATATGATATGATAAGAAGGTGCACTTTCACAGGGCACACCAGATCAAGTGTTCCAGGCTTCTCTGTCCGTTGGTAGGTTTCAGAATCCACTAGCAAATATGTTCACCCGTTGTAAGGGGATGTGAGGGGATATATAGCTTGTTGCATAATAACAGTCGACTCGCGGCTTAGAGATTCATTCAATGATCACAACATGCATTCTGATGTCCGGACGTGTGCTGCTCTATAACTAGTATGAGCATGTGAGCTTTAGAGATTGTCAGCTAGAATCTATAGTATTTTTCCCTTATAATAAATCAGCTTCAGCCGGCTTTAATACCAGTCGAAAAGGCCCTATTTAATGATCGTGTATCACAATTAATCTTAAGATCGGACTCCACTCTATGTTTGGACATATTGTTCCAAATATGGACACCAAGAGTGTGATAGACCATGAAAACACTGTGTTTCAATTTCATCTTGGATTGGACTCTGCATCATGTTTGGAAACATGTATGGGTACGGAAGAGAGTGAATGATTAAGGAAACATGCAGGTGGAGATGTTGAACAAAAATAACTCCGTTTAACAAAATAAAATCTAAGAAGACTTTTTGATCAAAGGCATCGTGTATAGCGTAAATGGAGAATGGCACTAGCAGCAGGAGTACTTCGTTACGAATGGGAATGTTATTATGGTAACCCCACTTGAGTTACTGCTTGCTTAACACTTCTTAACATTCCGTGCTTATAAAATATAGTAAAAACTCCAAAAAATGGACAGGACCATCCGTCGACTCAAGAAAGAATTCCTTTATTTCGACTAGAAACTATATAAATTTTTTCATTGCCGTCCAAAAATATATCTTCCCTTTATTACCATTGATAAATGATTACTATAGTTTTCAGTGGCACATTCAAATTCACGCCGTCTCACATTCAAATCACACTGTACAGGTTCATCGATGAACTGACTTGCCAATGAGCCACAAAGGACGAGGAACAAAGCCGTGGACCAAGGACAGTACATTAGATCATTAGGAGGACAATCAGCAAGTTTAATGTACCACAAAAAGGTAACGCATTGTCCTTGGCACATAAACAGGAGATAGATACAGAACCGAACATAGCACAGTATACAAGGCCCATCTCAATGGCCTAAACAGCTCATACTGATTCCGATTAAGTTGTAGTCCTAGTTTATTACAAGCAGAAGCAACATAAAAAGTTCACATACAAAACATCAGAACCCTTGCCAGAGCAAATTCAACCTTCCATTTCTTGATGCAATTAAGAGGTAGTAGATACATCTTCTACCAAAGTCTCCTCTTCTTCGTCAAATTTTGAAATCTATGCAAATATGAAAAGCACAGTAAGTTCACACACAAGTAACAGGAGTGACATATGAGAAACAACAAATTTGAGTCACTTGGCAAGAAAACTAGAAATGAATATGTAGAGCTTGATGCACAACAATTTAACTTATAGAAAGTGCAGCATGATGCAAGGGGAAAAAACTGATTTGGGCAACAATTTCTATTGACCAAGATCTCAACATTTTGGGACGAACATGTTGCTGATTGAGAACTAAGCAAGACATCAATAATTCAGAAATATACAACAAGTTGACATTTTGTGCTCACTTATTTTTTTAAAGCTACACTATCAATACACCTACATGCATAGATTTGTAAATAATATTTGCAGAAACATTAAGAGCATTTATAGACAATTTTTATTTCTTATTTGATAATTTCCTAACAAACTCAGGAGATTCTTCTTCAGCTTGCTTTAGTTTCAAATACGATCACAAACTGCAGAAATATAGAAAGCAAAACCTATGTTAAGTGTTTGCAGGAAGATCAAAACTTTCAGAACTCCCTCGTCAGCCACTTCAAATTTGACTTCAACAATCTTAAGGTTTTCTGATATTGCAGCAGATCCCTCCATCTGACTGTAGCTTCCAATAATTTAAAACTTATGTTCAGGTCCCTATGGTAAAAACATTTCATCAAGATAAATAGATGAAACAAAATACTGTAAGCAACAGTTGTCATGCAGAAAATATATGTACCTTGGAAAAAATTTGAAGAGTGAGCTTCTCTAGAACTAGCGAGTGTTTAAGAAGACAAGCTAATTCACGGAAGTCAGGAGGCACACACCAATATTCATTTAGTAACAAAGTCTTTAACATTCTGAACATGGGGCACCATTTCACATCTCGTTTGAAAATGAACTGGAGAAAGTACAAACAAAAAATATCAGGCAAACTTTACAGTGAACATAATGATTTAAGAACGCACCTAGTGGCAATATATCCAAAACACAAATGTCTGTATAGATGAGATTCATCGATGTTCTACAATCAATATAAATATTGCTGAAGAAATGAGTCATTGACATGTAATACGGAGTATATAAAACGAATTAAAGGATAAAATGTAAGTATACCTTCTGGGATTCATCTGTCAAGACCAAAGTCTTAGCTCCTGATAAACCATTCAGAAGCACAGATTTCTTGTTTTTGTCGACATTGGCAGTGCTACCGTTAAAATTATCACCTTCCAGGCCATAACACCCTTGACAGTGCTCATCATCACAATCCCCAGATTCAGAATTATAAGACTCATCCAACCACATACAATCGGTGCCAAATCTGACAAATGCCACTGCTAATAATGGCATGCTCATAAGCACAGGAGTCCTGTCCCATGGGTTCTCTAGCCACAGTGAAATAGTACTTGGGACATCAATTATAGTGCGGCTGCTCATTGAAGGAGGAATCGATGACACTCAGGTGCTTCACAGAGTTAGACGAGATCCTCTTGGCATGGTCAAAGTCACCATTGTTGATATATAGATCTTCCAGTCCCGGACAGCCTGATAAATCAAGGAAGCTGTCATTCAATTTTGTGTCGTACAGCTCTAGCCTCCGCAGGTGCCGTGAGACAAGAGGCAGGTTGTCCACATGAAAATGAAGGCCCCTGACATCATTCTCCCGGGTGATACTGAGCATGAGCCGCCGAACTTGACACCGGATGACGTGCCGGATCCAGAGGTTGACGTAGGGCACGTCCACGTCGTCGCGCACATCGAACAAGAACTCGCAACTGTCGAGCGGCGCGCCGCCACGGAGGAGGAGCGGGTGGTCCACGAACTCCCGAAGCTCCCCCGAGGACACCAGGTCGTCCGGGGCGCACGGCGGCTCGGGCGCATTGGCGGCGGTGATGTGCAGGCCCGCCACGCCCTCCCAGAGTCGGCGCCAGCGCCGAGCCAGGACACGCGTCCGCACAGCCGACTGCGCCGGGAGGAAGGAGAGGACGTGCTGCAGTATCTCGTCCGGAAGGGCGGCGAAGGCGTCACCCGCGGCGGCGGCGGCGCCGGCCGGACTGGTCGGTTCCTTGGCCGCTGGCCCCTTAGGCATTCCGTCGAACAGGCAGCGGGCGGGGGCGCTCTGTGGGACAAAGTCGCTATAGCACAAGATAAGGGGTGAGCAGGCGGCGGCAGTGCGAAGAGAAGAATGGAGATCTCCCGGCGGGTACCACCTCACCTTCCTTTGGAAGCCGCCAGCAGGTTCACCAGCGGCGAGGAGTCGGGGAGACAGGAGGCCGAGGGAGGCGAAGGAACCGAAGAGGTTGCAAGGAATGAGGGAGTGTTTAGTGACCGTCTCATCGGATGTTACGAGTATGCATAAGTATTAAATATAGATTAATTATAAAACTAATTATATAGTTTATAATTAATTTATGAGACGAATCCTTTAAACTTAATTAGTTCATGATTTGACAATGTTTTGTTATAGTAAACATGTGCTAATAACGGATTAATTAAGCTTAAAAAATTCATCTAGTGAAATACTGACAGATTATAAAATTTATTTTTTTATTAGTCTGAATACCCCGTGTAATATCCTTCCCTAAATTTGAGGAGCCAGATCCAGACTCCCGCTGAGTCGGGGTAGAGAAATGGCACTGCACTCCACTGCACCTGATGGCATCGATGAATGGTGGGTCCATCAGCACGCATCCAAGTTCATTCCAACGGTGCACAAAAGAATTTCCAGTCCACTTCTGTAGCAACGAGGACATTTTGATCCCAGCAGCTACTCGCTTCGTCAAAAAGGATGTCACCTGCTCCTTCCGGTAAAAAAAAAGTGTCACTACGAGGTTCATGTTATCGAACATCTATAAATTTGATTAGGTTGTAATCTCTAAGGATCCAAACGGTAGCTTGATTAGGGCCATGTACAGCGCCGTCTCTTCCTCTGTCCCTTGGTCACCGTTTTTACGAAAAACACCCTCGTTTCACTTGGAGACGGCTGCCCCGTCAGGCGACGGCGAGGGCCCGTGCTCCGAGACCGAATCGCCGGATGAAGCAGCGTTGTAGGAGTCGTCTTCTCAACTCGACGAATGATGCGGATCCCGCGTGGGCACACACGGAATCTGGTATTCGCGCGCGTGGTAGGATGTTGCGCGCCTTGGCCGCCGCGCCATGGGCTCGCGCGGCAACCTCCGCCGCGCCGCGAGCCACGCTGCAGGCTACGCGCGACGACCTCCGCCCTGTCGCCGCGAGACGCGCGGACCAGCTCCGTCGCACCGCGGGCTGCGCACGGGCGAGCTCCGCCCCGGCTGTCGTGAACCGCTTAGGCGACCTCCGTCGCTCCGCCGGGGCCGCGCGGGAGCCATGCGGGTGAGCTCCGCCCTGAGCAGGTCACTGTCAGTCCCTGGGATTGTTTGTCCTATCAGCTATTGCAACTCGAGCACCCTTCTGGCTTGTGTGGTATGGATATGTATGCTGTATTTTCTTACCACATATCTCAAAGTATAGTACATTGTTCCATGTGGATTTTTCATTTCTTCCATCTGGCCAAAATTTTGTTGATTTAGCAGGAAGTGACGCCTGCTTACAATGGGAAAGGTCATTCGCCAACTCAGGTCTGTTGTGCTCTAGTCATCTGTCTTTGACAGAGAAAACTACAGTCCCAATCATATTAGTGCTACTTTTGTAATTGGGAAAACGGTGTTTTTGCCCCTGTCCAGAGGTTTAATCGTGATTTTACCTCTGTTTTTTCAACTTTGTGATTTTACCTCTGTTATTTTGAAACGAATGAGCCGTTTGCCCCTGGTTTGGATGTCCGTTATTTAGAGGCTGATTAAACGATTTAAAAAAAAACAAAACACATAAAATCAGATGCGAAATGACTGAAATGCCCTTCCTCTTTGTTCTTATCCGCTCGTTCTCTTCGTTGCTATCTGGTGCGGACAGAAGACCGGCGGCCGAGCACCGTCGCGGCCGCGCGCCCTCTGCGCCCGCCGGCCATGGCGCTCCAGCAACCCCGCGCCCGCGCGACGGCGGCCCTCGGTGACCTCGCCCGCCGGTCATGGCGGCTCCGGCAACCCGCATCGGGGCGACGTGGGCGCGGAGCGGCTCGGGACGCGGGGGCGAGCGTCGCGGCATCAGGGCGGGCGGCGGCGGTGCTTGCCGCGGCTGCCGGGGCGCCTGGCGACGTTGGACGCGGAGCGGGCCGGGGCGCAGCCGTGAGGGCTCGCCCGCACCGTGCGCTCGCCGGAGGCTGCGAGGGCTCGCCCGCGCCGTGCGCTCGCCGGCCACCGCTGCGCTCGGCGGCTACCGCGAGGGCTCGCTCGCGCCGCGCGCTCGCCGGCCGCCGCGAGGGCTCGTAACCAGATATCCCATTGTCCCTTTGCAGCGCTATATGGCCCATCTCATATCAATTTACTTTTGCTGGTTTGGTTCAGACTCTCGTGTTGATCCGGGCTTGGTACACGGTTTCGTCCGCGTGATGCTGACGTGTTTAGGAGTGTAGTAGATGCGTGAAGCTTTTGGCTGTCTAGCTCTACCATATTGGTTCTAATTCTACTATTGCTTGATTATACGTCAAGTCAAATCTAATTGCTTGGTTCTATTAGTGCTCGCGTGCTTGACTAGCTACATTCTTCCGAAACTTCCCCTTTATTTTGCCTTTTGTTTTAGTTTCAAAATAATAATTTATCAAAACGTGCTCCAGCTTGGTCCAGTCTGATATAGTCTAGATTTGTTAAATCACCATATGTCACATGGGAGTTTCTAGCAAGTTTCAGTTTCAGAATGTTTCTTTGGCGGTGTTGTAGAATTCTGAATTCAGAATGATTTTTTGGCGTTGTCGTAGAATTCTGAATTGGGTTGGAGTCACAGATGAACTCATGCTGAGTTAGGTCCAGAGTTATTGAGCAAAGCCGGGAATTGTCCACTTTGCTTTGGATTGTTCCTGTTTCGTGCAAGTATATTCTAAGCTGGCCCACAGCGATACAAATTTGTCTGGTTTCATCCACTACCCCTTCGACAGTGACTCCAAGTATGGGGCACAATACTGGCTACAACAGTATCTGTTCTTGTGCTGACCTTTCTTTCTTTTTTTATTTACTGAAGATCACGTTAATGTATGTGTAGATTAAGAAGATCATGCACAACCTGCGGCAGTATCAGGTCCCTTTGCAGCGCTATATGGCCATGATGGACCTTCAGGTATCCCAGTTTATCCTTTCTACTCTTATATGAAAGCTTGCGACTGCCAGCATAATTGAAATGAGATGTTCACTTAGAACGAATGGTTGGTTGCATCATTGTGCTTAACAACTCCTGTTTTCAGGAGAGGAACGAGAGGCTTTTCTACAAGCTTTTAATTGATAATGTGGAGGAGCTGCTTCCTGTTGTTTACACACCAACTGTAGGTGAGGCCTGCCAGAAGTATGGGTCCATCTTTCGACAACCACAGGGTCTGTATGTCAGCCTGAGGGACAAGTATGTGTGCCTGTATTTGCTCGAAATTTACAAAAATATATAGCTGTTTCCTATCTACCTATGTGATCTGGACTGACCTCGAGGTGCATTCCAGGGGGAGGGTCCTAGAAGTTCTAAGGAACTGGCCACATAGGGACATTCAAGTTATCTGTGTTACTGATGGTAAGCGAATCTTGGGACTTGGAGATTTGGGTTGTCAGGTATGATTCTCATTAGTTGCGTATTACTTGAGGGCCTTTGCTTATATTATACTGAATCCTTCTATAGGGAATGGGAATTCCTGTAGGCAAGCTTGCTCTATACACTGCTCTTGGAGGAGTTCGTCCATCAGCTGTAAGCGGTCATATCTTTTCTGTCCCCTTTTTGGTTGCATCTCTTGTAATGGTCCTGTATGTTTGGTACCAACAAACAACTAAGTTATCGTAATTGGCGAATTCTAAATTACGTTGCAGTGTTTGCCTATCACAATTGACGTTGGCACAAATAATGAGAAACTGCTTAATGATGAGTTCTACATTGGACTCCGGCAAAAACGTGCAACTGGCGAGGTATGTAGTTGTGTCGAGATTGCTGGGAGTTAGGAATTCGCAAAATATGTGACGCTTGAGAACTTATCTGTGCATTTTCCTTAATGGCAGGAGTATGATGAGCTTATGGAAGAGTTCATGGCTGCTGTTAAGCAAATCTACGGTGAGAAAGTCCTCATTCAGGTGAGTTAGACTCAAAATTGTACTTTTGCTATGCCAGATTAATTGAGATAACCATCCTTCAGTTTATTGCCTTTTGTGGTTGGAACACTCACTAGAATTGCTGCTGCTCTGTCGAGAAAAATATTTTAATGTTAGTATATTATATAAGCAACTTTTCTCTGCCAGTAACGATGTGGCTGTAGTTCGTTCTCATCAACTTTCACATGTTTTCTTATCCATTCATTTCTGGAAGGACATCTGGTATAATTTTGCCATCATTCTTTCTGTCCAGAGGGAGCGTTTAGCCACCTGGAGATCGCCATCACCTGCGTCCTGCGGCCGCCCCTGCGCCTTGTGCCAGAGACCATCCTGCGCGGCGTCGCCTAATCGGTACCGACTTCAGAAGGTTTCACCGGGAGAAGGCGGCAGCGTCCAGAGCTATGCCGACGCTGGACGCGGCGGCATCGAGCAGAGACCAAAGCCTCAGAAAGCTAGAGTCGCTGATGATCCTAGCCTTAGCTTGTACATGGAGAGGCGTATGTGTGCAGCGTGATCATCTACATCTGGTTTCTGCTATACAGGAACTAATTTGAGACCAGAACACACGGAAACACGGCGGAGTCCAGTCCACTGTCTACATATGAATCGATCTCTGTAGCATCTTATGTAATCTCCCATCCCAACATTATGAACCTTTTGATCCCAAAATTTTGAATATTTATCAATATTAAATCTGAGTTCAAATAATTGCAAGTTGTGCCAAATATGTTTGACCAAATTTAATCAATTATCAGCATACAATAAAAAAGTCTAATTCCAAATCAGGGTAAAATCACAATTAGGCATAACAAACAGGGGCAAAATCGCATGGGCATTTATGTCATTTTGTACAAAGTTTAACACCGTTAGGGGTGGATGACGGAGCAGGGGCAAACTGGTGCTTCGTGAATGGCACAGTAGGGGTAAATTCACAAAGTCAAAAAAATAGGGACAAAATCACAATTTCGATACAAAACAAGGGTACAAACGCAAGAACCCCTTTGTAATTTGTCTTGAACCAAATGCCCTTCAACATTGCACTGTTGAATGCCTCAATTTGGACATCTATATGAATATCTTCCTTAGAGTTGGAAGTTTACTGAATATGCCTCAATTCGCCAACTCAGGTCTGTTGAAGCCAATGATGGATCTTTTGATGAAGAAAAAAGAAGAGTCACTTGTTGTTAATTCGGACTGCAGTAGCAACAGCGTGCCGCCCTCAATTGGAATCAAGAGTTCTCGCTGACGTACTGTACTACTCAACGTGAAAAGAGAGATCACATGCCTGGTCGAAGTCAACACAATTGTTGGCCGTGGGAGGAGAAAAGAAGATTAGTAGAGGGAGAAATGCGAAGGGGATGGAGAGTTCTAGCTGGTCATTTTATTTGTTTTGTTGTGTTGGTTGGAGACAAAATGCACAAAATCACGCACACAAATCCACTCTTCATGAGTGTCATGTGGACAAAATTCTCATACCATTTTATTAGGATAAATTATTGGTGAGGTTCCGGAGATGCGGATAATCGCTCTGTTCGTTTGAGTTTGTTTGACTTATAAGTCATGACTAAAAGTATTGTTGATTAGTTTGGTGTAAAAAAAAATACTGTTCGTTGGCTGATAAGTGATGATTTATAAGTCAAATATGACTAAGCGAACAGGCTGAATATTGTTGATCACCAGTAGCCTTGTTTCGCAAGCACATACTCCCTCCTTCCAAGAATATTTGTCGTTCTCGTTTTTTGAGAAACAATTTTAACAAAATATATATTAAAAAATATTATTATTTATGATACATAATTAGTATCATTGGAAAGATCTTTAAATATAGTTTTTTAACAAATTTATTTGGAGACACAAATGTTGTACATATTTTATACAAATTAAATCAAAATTATAACATAGATACCGAAAATGACAGATAAATTGGGACTGAGGAAGTACTCTGCAAACCCTTCTGCGGTTTTTCTTTTTTGACTGGACAGTAAAAATCCTACTCCGTACTCCTCGATGCAGACGCCCCCCAAGTATCGAGGCATCTGGTCCGGTGCTCCTGTGCCCCCTCTCGCTGTCAGAAAGATCCAGCTGGAGTGCTGGAGCAGGTGGAGTCACGCCCGGGGCACAACGGTAAACGCTATTTTTTCATATAATAAATTAATCAAGTCAGCACGTGTTTAATTCCAGAAAGTTGAAATTTAGAGCTATTGTAGCACTTTAATTTTTATTTGGCAATTAGTGTTCAATCATGAACTAATTAGGCTCAAAACGTTCGTCTCGTAATTTCCCACCAAACTGTGTAATTAATTTTTTTTCATCTACATTTAATGCTCTATGCACAAGCCACAAATATTCGATGTGATAGATACTATAGCACTTTTTAAAAATTTAAGGTGGAACTAAACCAGCGTCATGGCTTCTCTGCCAAATAAACAGGACAAAAACCTCCGGGGTGCTGGAGTGACAAAGATCAACAAGACAAGCGAGGGGGGCCATACCCATAGTGGCTTCCACCGCTTCTCCGCGCCCTTTCTCCCCCCTACCCCCCTTTTCCCGCCCTTAAGCACCCTGCCAAACCCTCTTTAAACCCTCGCGTCATACTAAAAGATTTCTCGCGTTGTTGGCTTCTCGCCGCGATCTGTCCGGGGTAGCCGCAACGGAGGATCCTCGAGCCCAATTTCATAGGTTTCATTTCCGATTTTGAGGTTTTGGGTGGTGGGGATTGTTGGGTTCCCTTTGCCTTTGTTTGACCGGCTCTGACTTGGGAGTGTGTGCTGCTGTCGTTAGCTCACTGGGAGCGGTAGCAGATCTTTGAAGATCAACCCCTACAAACCTACAAAGCCTCCGAATCTATTCGTTTTCGAAAGGTTCATGCTGGTCTCCGGAAAGTTTTACTTTTTGAGGCGCAATTTTGGTTCAAGGTTGCTCGATTTGAGCGAGGCTTTTGGGGATTTCTTGGAGGTTCTTGGTTGGGCGGTGGATCCGGCCTACGGCGATGTCTTCTGCCGACTCCCTCACCTCCGGCCGGAGCCGCCGCGCGGGGACGCCCCTTCCCCGCCCGAAGCGTGTCCGCATCTACTTCGTGGACGCCGACGCCACGGACACCGACCACTCCTCCGGCGACGAGGACGAGCGCGCCAAGCGGCGCGTGCGGGAGGTCATCCACATCGACGTGCAGGCCGCCTCAGCTCAGACGCGGGCGGCGGAGGCGCAGGCGCTGGTGCTCCCGAAGAAGCGGCCACTGCCGTCCCAGGCGGCGCTCGTGCGGCGCCACGCCTCGGGGGCCGGGTTCCGGCGGCGTTTCCCGGGCGTGCGGCTCCGGCCGTGGGGCAAGTTCGCGGCGGAGATCCGCGACCCGCGCCATCGGAAGCGCCTGTGGCTCGGCACCTTCGACACCGCCGAGGAGGCCGCCGCTGCCTACGACGACGCCGCGCTCCGCCTCAAGGGCTCCCACGTCGCCAAGTTCCCCGCCGAGGCGCCTTCTTCCCCCTGGTCGCACATGAGGCTCCGCCCTCGCAGGGAGAACCCCCTGGAAACGACGGAGGGTGCCGCGGAAGAAGACGGAGAGGCTCTCGCCTCGGCCCCGGCGGCGGCGGCGCCCGCGTCGCTGGATCCGCAGGCGGTGGACGGCCCCACCCTGGTCTGCCTGTTCGCGTCGCCGACCTCCGTTCTCCATTACGCCGCCGACGAGGTGCTGGCCGCACCTGCCCTGCCGGCGTTCGAGTTCCTCTATTCTGGGCTTGGTGAGCCCGGCGACCTCAGCGCTGCGACGGCGCCGTCGAAGGCGGCGGAGTTCGACTGCCTGCCGTGGTGGGAGGGCGAGGACTTCGTGACGGCGACAGGCCTCACGGCATCAGCCGGCGCTGCCGTCAGCGTGATATGACGGCGTTACCTTTTACACCTCTCGGGGCTCGGGCCTCGGCCTATTGGCGCCTTTTCGGGCTCTCGGGGCGGGAGGCGCCGTTTTGGGCGCTCGGGGCGGGAGACCCGTGGGCGGCCGTGCAGCGGGCCAGGGGCATCGAAGTATAAAAAACTATTATTTTATTTGTAATTAACTGCTGCTGCTAGAGCAGTGGGCAGTGGAGCAGTGACTAGTGAGTGGTTGCTTGTGGCGGCAAGTCCATGGCGTAGGCGTGGCGGGCCCCACGGGCTCTGCTTTCTCTGCGCGGGTGCCTTGAACCGCACGGCTTCCGCGTGGAAAGGCAGCAGTGCTCTGTTTTTGGAGTGGGAGTGTGATCTGTGACTGTGACTCTGATTGTAATTTGCTGGTCTTCGTCCTGAACTGTAATTGTTGGTAAGCTAGCCATTGGTGGCCTTTGATGCATGCCCAAAACGTAATGTCGTCGTCGTCGTGTACTAGAATACTACTCCCTTTTTAACTATAAGTTCTTACTTCCAGAAAAATCAAATTACTCAACTTTAACAAGATGTATTAAAAATATTAATATTTTTAATACTGTTTTCTATAAATGTTAGATCGTTGAATTTCTTTTCGCAATAAACATAGTTAAATTTCTTTTCGCAACTTTAACCCGAGTATCACTTAAAAAAGAGGGAGTAGAAATGTACCTGAGTGGCAACATTCATGCAAATCTCACATCGAATCACTTTCCAAATGCAGAATATATTATCGAAAATCTCTATCATTTGTGCAACACTGCAACTAGTGAAGCATAAAAAAAACATGACTATTTCTTAACAAATAGCCTGTGAGAAATAAAACCATTTGTCCATTCTAATCACAAAAAACTATGATGCGTGTGAACATAGTTTCATACTCGCACACCATGATGCGTGTGATTGCAAAAATATTTTATCTTCCAGACACTCCATTTTGATTATGAGTGGCCCGGCTGGTTTCGCTGAAATTTGACTTATGTTGATGTTTATGTTGATTTGTTTTGAGAGAAAAATAGTTCATTCGTTGAAAAGTATTGCCGAAGAACAGAGCGAATACTGCTACTAGGAATATCCACTTCTACGATGAATAGATTTCGTCATTGAAAGTCAAATTCGTCGTAATTTCAGTTTTATGATGAATTTATGACGAAAACCGGTTTGTCATAGAAGTTGCGTCACTCTTGCATATCTATGACGAATCTAGCAAAATCGTCATAGAAATACCTCGACCTGTGACGAAAAACAGATCGTCATATAACTGTTTTGGCATGCGTGGCAAAGGGCTGCCACGGTGGTGGGCGCTTCCATTGGAGAAGCTTTCAACGTGTATATGCTATAGCCCACGTGTACATGTTATAGCCGGTTGCATTGGAGATAGTTCGGATACGTGTCACCTTCTTATTGCACAACATGTCCATCTCTGGTTCTTGCACGTTTCAGGTTCTTATTGGACCACGTGTCGTTTCCCTGTTGTTCCACAGGTTAGTTTTCTACTGGCACATGTGTTGTGTTGTCGTTGGATCATGTGTCACTTCTTCATTGGACCACGTGTTGTATTTTTATTGGTCCACATCTCCGTTTTTTATTTGACCACGCGTCACTATGTTGTCCGTCCACATGTCGTATTTTTATACGTCCACGTGGCTTGACGCTTTCCTTCCACGTGTCGGATTTTTAATAGCCCACATGTCATGCCCTGGCCAATTCACGTGTCGTGCACTGGTTCGTCCGCGTGTCGTATTTTTATTTGATCACGTGGCCTGTCCTGGTTCTATCGCGTGGAGTACAATCAATTCGTCATAAAAGTAATTGGAGATCGTCACTACTGCACAGACTAACTACATAACTATTTAGCCTGGCAATCAAATAACAATAAGTACATCAAACCACATTAAACTGGCATATGAGTCCACACATCAAACCAGCACATGAGTCCACACATCAAACCACAAATATTCACCGCATCGAGCCATTGGAGTTGAAGACTGAGAATTACCAGAAGAGCTGAAGCACGTGCATAGCTCACAGAGATTGCTGTACTCCTTCTGTTGCCGTTTCTTGTATTCCTCCAGCTCTCTTTCAGTCTTTTCTGTCTTCCTCTTTAGTTCATCCACTTGATCGACGAGGGTAGCAAAACTTTTCTGTTCAGCAGCAAGCTGTTTCTGAAGCATTCTCTCTGTCAATGTCTCTATTCTAGTGGAGCTTGTCTGGATACCAACATTCTTCAAAAAAAGGTTGTTGCCGCTTCCTTAGGAGAGGGCCTTGCCCTAGTGGACGCAGAGGACCTTACAAACAACATCAGCACTAGTAATTGGTTGCTGCCCATCAGTAATAGGTTCTGCTTGCATAGTTTTCATAGCTTCCTACGAAATTCAATCAGTAAAACATTAGGTTACAGATAGTGTCAGAGGACTTCAATTGAAAACCCAAGAGATTGATTCATAACAAGTAATACATAAGTCTTACTCAGCCTACTGTTGATAGAGATTACATAAGTTTTAGTAGATTTTAGTAGATTTCCATAACATTAGGATCCTGCTATGTTTCCTTTTTTATGGCAATGGCTTCAATAGATTTTAAGGAAAGCAAAAGAAGGTACTTACAACTGTTGCTCTTGCAACATCGCTCAAGCCATTTTTCATACTGGTATGGAAGTCCCTGAAGACTTCCACAGCATTAATATCTTCATCAGGTGGACCATTTTCTTCTTTAAGTCCTTGTTGTTGTTCTGCTACATTCCTCTTGTTCTCCTTCTGTTCACATTGCACATAAGTTTCGATTTATATTTATACAAAGGCAAGAGTAACAATAAAACACAATCATCACTTATAAACTTTTGCATCTGGACAACATAGGAGCGAGATCCTGTAGCCTGGTGGTACTTCACTTTTGCACGGTTTCGCTTGTTCTTCTCAGATGTTTCCTATAGCTTTATTTGTGTTAGACTGTAGCACAAGTAGACCATAGCAAGACTAGATAGGAAATCGATGGGTTCACACACCTTGTTCTAAGCACTACACCAAATCTTAACAAGTTCACACCATCGTGCATCATTCATGGACAAGACAGGAGAGGTCAAACGGATCTGATTAGTAGGGACGCCATTGAAGTATGTTCTCTTCAACCTATAGCGTTCCTGCCGTACCATAGATTGCATTATATTTTGGCAAGCTTTTTTTTTGTTGGTGAGTGAGCATCGTTAATGCGTAACCTTCCCTGCACACAGTAGTGTGAATGAAAAGTAAATCCATTAAAGTTGCTCAAAGCATAGTTGAATGTCAACAGAGGATACACATACATACATTTAGCCTTTTCATAAATCTTGTGCAATAGACGGTGCCGGGCTTCTCTCTCTTGTATTCTTTCTAATGCGTCAAAATTGATACTTCCTTCCTAACTACTACACCCGCCTCTGAGGCAAACTTGGCATCTTGCACTGGATCATGTGGCCTTCTATTCCCCTTAGCAACAGAGATGCGCATCCTCGCTCCTCCTAGTGATTTGCTCATTTTATCAAGCATAATTCCACGAGTTCGAGGCCTCGGCTTCCTCGCTCTTCCTGGTAGTGGTACTATATAGTTTTCATACATTCAAATTGTTAGAAAGTTATATGGATATCAAATAGCTAGTGTAAATTGATTGATAGACATCTGTAAGGTAATACCAATCTAGGCAACCTTCATCGTTCTGTGGGTGGGGGAGACAGGAGTTTGCTAAGAGGGCTCCTCTTTAGCAGGGCTATCATCATATGGCCATGAGGAGTCTCTCTCAGGGCTAGGTAGGGTGCCATCCTGACCAATGTCTCTAGTCAATTGATGAACTTGGAATTGATCCCTAGGTCTAGGTGTCGGTCGTGATGGAGAATTATGTTCACCTACTGCTGCTACCTCCACCCTTTTGCCAACGGAAGAGCTTTGAGTACAAAATCCATGAGCAGCCTCTTCTAGTGGTGTTGACCTCACTCGCTTGGAGAGCCTTTGCCTAGGACTCATGGCAGCAGCTGCCTTTTATCCTCCTAGCAGAGCCTCCTCTATGGCTTCTTCGACCCAGACACTGAAATTGGAGATACAAACTTAAGCAGCAAGCATGTACAAATTCCATTGATATCCAAATAGTAAAGCATTGCATGGCTACCTACACCCCATGGCCCCTCCCCCTCCAAACTAAATACAATATAGAGCAAGCACCTCATCAATTGATAGGGGCACTTGCTCATCTTCTAAATCTGAGTCTGTTTCATCTGTATCATCAAATCCCTCAACTAGCTCCCCTGGTTTAGGGATATATTCCAAATCTTCACCATGTCTACCCTTTGTGCTTGACTTTTTTTTACCTTTGGAGACATAGGTTTTGGGCCCACATGTCGTATTCCAAGTTCTTCCATCTATCTATGATTTCTTGCGATTTGTGCATCCCATGCTCGTTCATAAGCAGTTAGTGACTGTTCATCTATATTACAAAGACTTTATTAACTAAAGCTTCTATAGAATGTCAACACAACAGAGCAAGAGTATGCAAATAAGCTCCTAACTAGTAACTATAGCTTATATGGAAGTCGTTAATCCAATAAAGCACATGTCAGCTGCACTCAACTATAGGAAATATGTAACCCCATCGCAATCTATATATCCTTGGTTCAGCCACTACAGTAGAGCACATATCATAAAAGGAATTTTGGTACCTCTTCCTCTGTGTTCCCTAGCGTTGCTTTGTCAGTGGCACCGCCGTCCTATCATCACGGTCGTGGAGCTAGTGCGGTCGATGTTGACGAAGGGGTACCAGATCTGGCTCTGGCTAGGGATCAGTTCCGGTCGATCATGATAGGTGCCGAGCTAGGTAGGGGATCTAGATCCGGCTTGTACCATCATCGAGGTGGTCCTTCCACCATCAGCTGATTGACCTGCTGTCGATGAATCAAAGGGGATCTAGCTCCGGCTAGTGTTCGAAAATGTATGAGAGAGGGTGTGGCTAGAGAGTGGAGAGGGAGTCAAGCTGTTGTTCTGATGGCGCCTAGCGTCCGAAGTAGGGTGGCAGAGGGGGCGACTGGAGAGTAGAAAGGGAGGCCATGGGACTAGGATTTGAAGCTGGAGGAGACATGGTGTAGATGGAGAATGGAGATGGAGGCAGAGACAGTGACTTTTAGCGCTTTTATGTGGCCATCACATCACCACAAATGCCCTTGTCTGAAATCGATGGCATGGTAAACCTATTTTCCACGCAGAGGGCAAAAGAGAGACATCTAATTTTTGGTGCGTGTTGGCGGGACTGCTCAGCGCGGTGCAAAATCAAATTTTTAGGTGACCACCTCGTCTGCTCAGCAGAGACCAAAATTTCGGGCGGCCTTAGTTGTTGCCTTTTTGTTTTTATCATAATATAAATAAACATAAAACTAAAAGAGGATGATAATGAACAATTAAAAGATCCTTGAATTTGACACCTAAAAATTACCAAAAAAAGAAAAAATAAACCTGCTCGCTGTAGCTTGTTGCACTGCAACTGATGATTTTTTTTTGTGTGTGTGACTGCATCTGCGACTGTTTGAACTAAGGCCTATAATTAGGAACCAAGGGGAAGGCATGCCCAGGGATGGAAAACCCTCCAAAAAAACTAAATGGGTTATTCAAATGATATCCCCATGGATTTCTCACCCTGGAAAAAGTAGTCATGGATTCTAAGGTGCTTTGAGTTTCTGGAGAAGAGAAAAAAATTAAAGTATCATCGTCCTGACTAGCGCTCTTGTGATTCACCGACTCGCTAGTACTCTAGATCATCCTCCTCCTCGCTAGAGTCGCAGTTGGTGCTGTAGGACTCCGACGAGGTCAAATATACAGCGGCCAGACTTTGTCGTTCGTAGTAAAATTCAACAGCAAAATGACCCTATTGGTTGGTTTTGCTTGCAGGTTTCTTTCTGGTTCTCTTTCTGATCTGTAGTATGGTAAACATGCATAACAGAATTCATTCGATCAAGTTTTGCGCCGATGTAATGCCTAACGGAGGAGCCACATAACTATTCAAGTTTTATAGCACACGCAAGAAAGTCCGAGCATTGTAAATTTGATCGGGTCAGACGCATCTTACATTCTACTAGAATATTCCCAACACGTCTAGTATTGGAAACTGTTCGACCAACATCTAGAATTCAGGATGGCTTTTACTAGAAGCCATCTAAGGTCCTCTACAATAGAAGCGATTCACTTAAATTCCATCTCGTAACTATCCCCCTGTTCATCTCGTAGCTATTTGACACCAGGTTCCCTTTAAATCGCCCTTGCTCTAACTCTAAACCAATTCAAATCATCATTACAAATGAAGCCACTAGACCCATGAGCTCCGCCGAAGATCCTGCTGCCCAGTTTTCCATTTTCAAACAACGTGTAAGGTGTAGAACAACGTCGAAGAACATCTTCACCATCAAGGATCCATCTAGCGGGAGCATCCTTGAAGCATCATTCTCTATGACCCTAGAATACACGGTGACCAAGACCCTCAAAGCCAGCGGTCACTGGTAGCCAGTGTACCTCCTGTATGAAGGAGCCAGCGTCACTAGGATCTTAAAGGCGAATCAAGCCATGGGCATCCCCGGTGACTAGGAAGGTGTCTGTGATGTCCTCTGTAGCTTGTTGAGGACATTCACACGGCTGTAGTAACTCAACCTCATCGATGAGCAATGGGAGGACATCCTTCCCAAGCCCTAGGTTCCTAAACTCGTGGCCCTAGCACATGAGGCTTGCCGAGATGGCTGCATCACCCATGCCACGCTTGAGCTTTGGTCGACAAACAGTTGAAGTTCATCACATCTGAGGTGCTCTTGATGCTCTGTAGCATCTGCCTGGAGGATGAAACATCTTATCCTATGGCTGGCCTTGCTATGGAAATGCCCGGCTGTGGCCACGCATTCCACCGCAAGTGCATCCACAAGTGGTTCAGCCAAAGATCCACCTGCCCGATGTACCGACGAGATTTGTCCATGTATCTTGACCCGGTAGTGCAGAGATTCCTCTCGCACTTCACCGAAGAGGATTATTGATTAAGCTTATTGTTTTATGTTGTATAACATACTTGTTACACATCATACTCCTCTATATATATTTGATTAAAATTCAGAATCTTTGAGTAAATCTCTGCCCTGTCGCTCTAACCACCATGATCTCATCCGTAACTCCACTTGTTTTATTTCCTACCTTCCCGGAGCTCTCCCATTCCCTCTATAGATCTAAACTATGAGGAATGTGTAGTTGCCTTCTCGTACATGTGCTCATCACATAAAATACATGACTTCGTGCCATCAGGCTAGACACCCAAGGCAACAAAAAAACAAATAGAAATCAACTAAGGAAACTTCATCCACTACAACATCTTCACTGTCCGAGGCGTTCAAAAAATGGTAGGCAGACTTTCTTGCTTGTTTAGTAATATTTCAACTCCAATGGCCCTTCTTTTCTACATTAGATTAAGGCTAGACTTGCTCCTCGGTTCAAGGTTCTAGCAAGTTTAACAAAGTTTGACATAGACATGCAAATAACACAACATACTATATTAGCAAGGGTTCCTACTACATGAGCTCAACACATACACTACATGACTTCGTGTTATCCCATAGATCAAAGCTAGTCATGGATACTACTACTACTAGTACTATAGATACAGGACAACGAACAGTACCTAGAGCACACAAAATCTCAATGTCAATGAATCGATTTGGTCTTGTTGAGATAGTTGAGGTCATAAGGACTTTTTATCAAGTTGAGACGGTGAACCGTCTTGAAAATGATGTAGTCTCCACTAATGTCGACACTGTAGGTAGAGAGCCAACGGGCATCTGCAATAGTGCTACAAAGCATAAAGATTTCTCTAGAATCATGGTCTTCAACAACTCTGGTAATGCGATGTTGCCCAACAACTGCATGAACAATAGCTTCAATGATTAGGCATCGCGCAGCTCAGTCATGTACACGATGCCCCTAAGTCACAAGCAACCTGTTCTGTTCTCCTACCTCCACACCAAGCTGCCAAAACACATTGTTTGTTGTAGAGTACACATCCATGGTATGGTAAGTAGTTGCTATCTGTAAACATAATTTTGGTTAGAATAAATGACAATCGAGGAAAGGGGGAAACAATAAGGTTAGTAGACACAATAATAAGTTCATACAAATAGTATGGTCTGATATGAAGCACATTACCTTTATCCAGATCCTAAAACCACCAGGAAACATGATTGGGAAAATGCAAATGGGTGAGGGAAGGAGGAGCAAGCGGATTGATGCAATGCTATCGGACGAGGGAAGGGGGGAAGCTCCTTTCATATAGACCTTGCATGGTTGACGAGAGTAAAGTAAATGCGGCATGAAAGCTAAACACAAGAAGGAATCGAGAAAAGGAGCTTTTGACCACCATGACACACTTGATACTTGAATGCTTGGAACGGTTGTGATGGGTCTTGTCGGGTTCATAAACCTGGGGTCCCTCATGGATTGGTTTCCCAACAAAGGCTCAGCCTAGCAGACAACGTTGCGAACGACGCGCAACTCCTAGGCCAGCCTAAATACCTAAACGACAGGCTAGGAGGGCGATCCAATCTCTGACCAGAAGGCTTGACCAAGGAGGAACGGTGCCCGCTTCCAACTCCGGCCTGTCTCTTCGATTGTAAGGCCTCGCTAAAGAGGAACAATGCTCACTTTTAACTTTGGTCTGCCTCTAGATGATCTCTCCGACCGAAAGGCCTGGCCAAAACACCACTTCTAACTTCGACCCGTGTCTCTGACCGGGGATGCGCTGAACCCCTGCTTATAGCTCTTCTTCGACTGGCACAGTCAAAGCCGACTGGGACCAACCGACCAGGGACGCCCGCTCAGTAAGGACCAGGAAACAAACAGAGTAAGTATGGCAGGGCACTCAAGTCAACCATAATACCAAAGACCGTACCCTATACACCTATAGGACAGTACCCTACAACCTCCCTGGCATGTTAGAACCCAAGCAGTGTTGTGGGCACTGACATTTTCCCAACAGTGTTGTGGGCGCCATCGACTCCCATACTAGGCAAACATGGTAAGGCTCCCCCCACATGCCTCTAGGCACCAACAGTGTTGCGGGCACCGGCCTTTACCGTACCAGGCGAATATGGTAAAAACCCCCTACATGCCTCTGGGCATCAACAGTATGGCATGCACCTACATCTACCATACCAGAAGAAGATGATGCAACCTTCCACATGTATCTGACATTAACAGTGTTATGGGCCCCTACAATCATCTTGTATCCAACGACATGGGCAACAAGACTTAGCATACATACACTCTCCCTCTCTCACTTGTAAAGCCATCCCTTTCATCTATAAAAGGGGATGCGCTCTCTCCCAAAGAAGGATATCCATCAGTTCACCTACATCGATTCAACACACAACAATAGAACCACCAGGTTCAAACCTTGAGCACACACTCGAACACTTAGCACATAGCAGAGCTCCCGTCACTCTCAGCCCTTCCAACCAGAGTTCGACCAAACCTCTTGTACCCCCATCTTTCTCCCTTCCGTTTATAACCCTACAGCAAACTTCGAGCATCCGGGCTCAGGAATAAAGTCACCGATTGACTCAAACTGGATATAGGGCACATTGCCTGAACTAGTATAAACCTTGTATTATTGAGTGCTAGGCCATATCCGATCACAATGTATAGTAAAACTATAAATATTTACGTGCTGGTCACTTTCTACATCAACAGGTCTTTTCTATACTTTTATTTGACTCCAATCCAAACAGTCACAACAGTCGAGGGGCAGATTGGTTGCTACGACATTCAAAACTAATGACCCTTTATACTATGTCCTATGAGATCAAATATACAGCGACCGGACTTTCTTGCGTTCACAGTAAAATTCAATAGCTATATCTCATCCGTTATGTATTAGATCTAAGGTGATACTTGTTGAGATGAACTCCTCACTGCATGGTTCTTGTAAGTTCAACAAATTTTATCGAAGGCTACTAATACATGTTTGGTTCTTGCAAGATCAAAGCCACTCATGACTACTAGTACTACTGATACGTCTTTGGTTCAACAAACCGAGGCACAAAGCAACCCTTACGTGGTTGCGATGAGTGAATTGAATGCATGAGGAAAGCCTCTATAGTTATTTTACTCCAAGCATTCACAGTAGTTGAGGGGTAGACTAAAGAGTAAAGATGAGTTGCTCTTGCTTCCATAGGCAATTTCTCTTACTTGGTTTTGCAGAGCAGTAGCTAGCTAGAGATGGCTACATGGTTTCATAGGTCCTGATCATCTACACTCGCTCGGCTATGGCTGAAGATGCCGCTTCAAATCCAACTACCTTACTAGTACTTCATGCATGCAGCCATAGCCGGTGCAACTGTTCTTTGTAGCACAACCAATCTAGCAAAAGTTCTAGTCCTAGCTCAGTAGCAGAGTAAAATGTTTGAGCTGGTCAAATTTACACGACTCAGACTATGAGGCGTGCATACGATTTATAAGAAATAGGTAAATGTTATTTTGTTAATACTATATAGAGTACTTGTCTATATATATTTGGTCAATAGAGTTTAACGCACCTAATACAAAGTTCAACAAAGTCCATTTACATGGATATTATTACAATAAGATAAACTAAACAACATCACAATTGTCTCTAGTGAACATTGAAAACACAAATCAGGACATCAGTGTTATGAGATACTTGAACATCACACCTATTTCAGAAACAGAGAACAAGGGCATATCTCTAATGCCATAGATACTAAACGTTAACCTCATCTGACCATGTTGCTACTGCTCAGTTGAAAGGAACTACATGAACTCCACCAATCTTTGGATCATTCGGACGGATTGTAAGATAACGGATACAATGAGAAAATACTTCTGCACCATGGAACTCATAGCGGTATGAACGCAAAGTCTGGAGATCTGCATTTGAATGAATCACAACAAACACATAGGGTCCTAGATGATCCTTAGTAAGATGGTAGTTTCGATGGCAAAGAACTTGATGAACAACTACAGAAGCAATGTACCACCTACTGTAAAAGTTAGAATGCACTGCAAGCACTACAACCCTTGTTTGTAGGCCATGGCGAACATGAAGCTCACGGAAGACATAGCGATACACAAACATATCCCAAGAATGACCATAGTTATCCATGATCTATGTAAAAAAGAAAACAACATGCAGAAAAAAATGAAGAACAAAGATGCCCAGTAGTATAGGGTGGAGGGCAAAAGCTTTGGGATGGAAATGAAGCAGGAGCTCTAGAGAGCCTTCCTCTCGCCCCTTGTCTCTGTTGTTATATAGTATTTTGCACCTTTGTGGGTCATAGGGTGGACACCTGAAAGGTTCTTGTGTGGTTTTGGTAATTGAGTGACAACCTAGGTGGACTATTTGTGTTGATATGAGATACACAAGTGATTAGTCCATAGGTACATATGTGTGAGCAACATATGCCATGAAGGTGAAAGTGGCTCAGAGATGTTGTAAAGCTCACACATGTGATGATGAAAGAGCTCATTGCACATGAGATATGACATTGAGTCATGTGATGAAGGTGGAGAAGATCAAGACAAGACTTGGCTTGATGGACCGGTTGCAAGAGTGAAGGACAAGTCAGAGGCTTTGGAGCGATGGACCACATGGCGATGAAGCATGAGCAAGACTTGGCACCGATGGATGAAGGGAATGGTGAAAAGCAAGTGAAGTCAAGATCGATGAACCAATATGATCATGTGATGATATAAAATGGATCATATCGTTGTTGATCGTGTTGGTGCTTGTGTTGCATCAACAATGGTGGAGATGGAATGGAATGTGCAAGGCAAAGGTATAAACTAGGACATTTCATTTCACTGGTCATAGGTGAGTAGAGAAGTTGATGACCGGGTTTAGGATAGATGACCGTACTATCAAGAGGGGCAAACTTGTTTGCATATCGGTCATCTTGTGCCACTCGAGTGATCTAACTTTGCATCATCGTTAGGATCGAGTGGCATGGCAAGTTGAGTGGCTAATCCTTTGGAAAATGATTGTGAAAATGCTAACACACATACACTTGGTGGTGTTGGCACAATTACAAAGGAGATGAAGTTAGAGTTGATGTGGATCAACTTGGCGATGAAATGAAGGCGAGAAGGGTTCAAAACTTCACCGCTGGAGTGTCCGCCCATCGAGTGCGGATAGTCCGACAGTGCCACCGGTGCCCTGTATAGAAAAGATAGGGTTTCACAGAGTGCACCAAACGCTAGTCATACAGTAACCGGACCCTAGGGTCCTACATCTGATCAATGGAAGTAGTGAAGGCGCAGGGGTCGATCTTCGACCGGACGCTGGGTCACTTCATGACCGGGCATTGGCGGGGTGGTTCAGTCCCACTAACATGGCAGCACAGAGAAGAGAAGAAAGGACCAGATGCATCCGGTCATGGTTGAGCAGCTCTAGGAGCTTATAGGAAGTGATCGGACGCTGGAGTCCTATGTCCGGTCATGATTGAACTGACGCGTTTGGTCACGAGTAGAACCTTACCGGAAGTGACTGAATGCTAGGGTCCTATGTCCAGTCTTATCACTGTGCTACATCTGGTCATCACTTGACCATGAGATCAAGTGACTGAGGTTTTAATAGAGGTGACACATGACATGTATCTATTGACCGGACGCTGGCAGGGTGCGTCTGGTCGATACGACCGAAGCATCCGATCACCCTGAGCTGTGCCAAGTGAAGGGGTATAACAACTCTATTTTTGTGGGGGCATAAATAGAAGGTGGTCTCGGCCATGGCTAGGGTTGAGCACTTTGGGGGACTTTGTGTCCATGCTTGAGAGTGCTTGGGAGCCTTCCATCTCACATATGCTTGATAGTGATCATTCGATTGTCTAAGAGAGCGATTCTAGTGTGATTGCATCGAGTGGCACTAAGTGATCGAGTTGTAAGCCGGTGATGCTTTTTACTCTTGGAGGTTGCCACCTCCTAGATGGCTTGGTGGTGGTCTCCATCGAAGCCCGCAAGAAGCTTGTGTGGTGCTCCGAAGAAGAGCTTTGTGAGGGGCATTGTGCTCGCCCCATGGGAGCCGTGAAGAGCAACTCTGAAAGGTCCTAATATGGTTAGAGGGGGGGTGAATAGCCTATTTAAAATTTATAAATCAACTAGAGCAATTTGATTAGTATAACAAATAGCGAAATACAAACTTGCTCTAGCTCTACAAGGGTTGCAAGCCACCTATCCAATAATTCTAGTTGTTATGATCATTAAGCACACAATCCACTAGGTCACTACTCACTAAGAGCTCTCACAATTGCTACACTAAAGAGCTCCACTAGATGAACTTAATCCACAAAGCAAGCTCTCAATTCTAGCTACACTAAAGAGCTTGCTATATCTAGTTTGCAAGAATGTAAATGAGTAAGTGAGGTGATTATATCACCACATAGAGGAGTGAACCAATCACAAGATGAATACTTTATCAATCACTAGGAGAATAACAAAGGGCAAGTGTCGGGTTCATAAACCCGGGGTTCCTCGAGGATCAGCTTCTGCGCCAAGGCTTGGCCCAAGAGTCTAAAAATAATAGGGCAAAGGGGTGGTCCAGCAATCGACCGGAAGGCCAGGCCCAAGAAGAGCAATGCCCGCTCGTCAGCTACTTCGGCCCACCTATCCGACTAGAGCACTCGATTTAGGCTCCAGCCATCTCCGGACGGCCTCTCTGATCAGAAGGCCTACCTTGAGCCCTACTTCTGACTCTGACCCCACATCCCTCTGACCAGGGCTCATAGGAACCCTGCTCACCACTCTTCTCTGACCGGCGCACTCAGAGCCGACTGGAGCCTTCCAACCGGGGACGCTGAAAGGGTCGAGATGGCGACTAGAGGGGGGGGGTGAATAGTCTTTTCTAAAATTAAACACGTCGGCTAACCGAAACAAGTGTGGAATTAAAACTATCAGACTAGCCAAGACTACACCCCTCTATCTATGTTCACTAGCACCTTGCAAAGATACTAATCAAGCAACAAAGGTGTCGGGCTAGCTAGAGCTCTCCTAACCAATTCTAGAAGCAAGGTCACACAAACCTATGCCACTAGTACTTTAAGCAATAAGGGAGCTCCTACACATGCTAGTAAGCAAAAGCACAAAGCCAACTAAGCTCACTAGCAATGCTCAATAACAAGGCAACCAATGCCAAATTAGAGAGCGCAATTACTTAGCTACACAAACTAAGCAATGTTACTAACAAGGTTATGCAAACCAAATTAGCCATACAAGGGAGCTACTTCTATGCTACACAAGCAAGAAGGTAACTTAGTAAGCTACACAAGCTAACTAATTACAAGAACAACTACACAAGCTTAATATGTATAAAAGTAATTGCAAGCTTGTGTAATGGAGATGCAAACCAACAGGAAGAACAAGGTTGACACGATGATTTTTCTCCTGAGGTTCACGTGTTTGCCAACACGCTAGTCCCTATTGTGTCGACCGCTCACTTGGTGGTTCGGCGGCTAATTGGTATCACCTGCCAAGCCCGCACGTCGGACGCCACAAGAACCTTCCCCATAAGTGAGGGTAGCTCAATGACACACTTTACTAAAGTTGCTCTTTGTGACTCCCAGGGGGTGAGCACAAGTGCCCCTCACAAGCACTTCTCTGGAGCGCCGCATAAGCTTCTTGCGAGCTTCGACGGAGACCACCACCAAGCTATCTAGGAGGTGGCAACCTCCAAGAGTAACAAGCATCACCGGCTTGCAACTCGATCACCTAGTGCCACTCGATGCAACCTCACGATGCAATCGCACTAGAATCGCTCACTCACAATTGGATGATCACTATCAAGTATGTGTGAGATGGAGGGCTCCTAAGCACTCTCAAGCATGGACACAAAGTCCCCCGAGGTGCTCCACTCCAGCCATGGCCGAAGGCCACTTCTATTTATAGCCCCAAGGGCTAAACTACCCGTTACCCCTTCACTAGGCAACTGTCGGGTCAACCGGACGCTCTGGTCGTATTGACCGAACGCTAGACCACAGCATCCAGTCGCCCGTAGACGGCTATGTGTCCCAATTGCAACGGTCACTTGACCTAACCGGACGCAGCAGCTTCAACTGACCAGACGCAGAATCCTTAGTGTCCGGTCATTTCTAGTAAGCTCCCTGAGGCGTATTTCTTCGATCGGACGCGTCCGGTCCACCTTGATTGGACATAGGACAGCATCCGGTACAATACCCTCGGTACTGTGCAGACCTGTCAGTTTGACCGGACGCACCCTGCCAGTGTCCGGTGCTTCCAGACCCAGCGTATGGTCAGTTGACCGACGCCAGCGTCTTCACGATCAACTCGTTTTCACTTCAAACTTCTTCACCCTTGCTCCAATGTGCCAACCACAAGAATTTGCATCTAGCGCAATAGAAAATAGGCATTCCATTTTCCCGAAAGCGCCGAACCCATCTCAACCCTGTAAACACCACCTCCTTTGTAGATATGCCAACACCACCAAGTGTACACCACCATGTGTATGTGTGTTAGCTTTTCACAATCATTTCTCAAAGGATGTTAGCCACTCAACTTGCCACGCCACTCAATCCTAGCGATGATGCAAAGTTAGATCACTCGAGTGGCACTAGATGACCGATATGCAAACAAGTTTGCTCCTCTTGATAGTACGGCCATCTATCCTAAACCTGGTCATAAACTTCTCTACACACCTATGACCGGTGAAATGAAATGCCCTAGGTTATACCTTTGCCTTGCGCATTCCATTCTATCTCCTCCAACATCGATGCAACACATGCACCAACACGATCAATAATGATATGATCCACTTCATATCATCACGTGATCATATTGGTTCATCAATCTTGACTTTACTTGCTCTTCACCGTTGCCATCGTCCATCGGCGCCAAGTCTTGCTCAAGCTTCACCGCCACGCGATCCATCACTCCAAAGCCTTTGACTTGCCCTTCATGCTTGCAACCGGTCCATCAAGCCAAGTCTTGTCTTGATCTTCTCCACCTTTGATCACATGACTCAATGTCATGTCTCATGTGCATTTAAGCTCCTTTATCATCACATGTGTGAGCTTTGCAACATCTCCAAGCCATTTTCACCTCCATGGCATATGTTTCTCACACACATGTATCTGTGGACTAATTACCTGTGTATCTCACATAAACACAATTAGTCCACCTAAGTTGTTACTCAATTACCAAAACCAAACAAGGACCTTTCAGACGCTTGTTCAGCAGGAACCAGAAGACGTGCGGAGAAAGGCAAGGCAAGACTCACAAGTCAAAACCATTGTACCAGGAACCATACCCTACACAGAACAATACTTTGTAGCCACCCTAACACAAATAGTATTGTAGGGGCTGCTAAAACTCACAACGATAAGGCCTCCCACGTGTCTCTAGACATTGATAGCGGTATGGGCACCAGGATTTACCCTACCGGGTGAACATAGCGAGACTCCTCACATAACTCTAGGCATCAAATAGTATTTGCAGGTACCGATGTCTACCATCCTTGAAAAAGGCAGCACAACCTCCCATGTGCATCTGACATTCTACAGCGACAACAACAGTGTTGTAGGCGCCTACCACTATCTTGTACCCACTGGTGTGGGCAACAAGGCTCGGTAGGCGTGGGCAACAAGGCTTGGCAGCATACATACCCTCACCCTCTCACTTGTAAAGCCATCCCCTTTATCTATAAAAGGGGGTGCGCTTCCTCTAACAAAGAAGACCGAAGGATCCAAGCTCAGTTCCTTTAGATTTATTAGTCCAATAGCTCACAACCAAAGAACCTCTAGGTTCAGACCTCAAGCACACGCTTGAACACTTAGCTCATAGCAGAGTCCTCGTCACTCTCGGCCCTTCTGACCGGAGCCAATCGGGCCTCTTGTACACCCCGTCTTTCTCCTTCTCGTTTGTAACCCCATAGCAAACTTCAAGCACCTGAGCTCAGGAATAAAGTCACCGACCGACCCTGACTGGACATAGGGCACATTGCCTGAACTAGTATAAATCCTGTGTCATTGAGTGCTAGGCCACATCCGATCACAACGTACAGCAAAACTACAAATATTCACTAGCTGGTCACTTTCTATACCGATAGTAAGAGAAAACCAATTTTCTCTCGAGGTTCACATGCTTGCCAACACGCTATGTCCCTGTTATGTTGACCAACACTTGGTGGTTCGATGGCTAAGAGGTGTTGCATGAACCTCATCCACACAATTGGACATCGCAAGAACCTACCCACAAGTGAGGTAACTCAATGACACGAGCAATCCACTAGAGTTACCTTTCGATGCTCCACCAGGGAAGGTACAAATCCCCTCACAATCACCAAAGATGGCCATGAACAAACACCAACTTATGCCAATCCTCCTCCGCTACTCCAAGCCATCTAGGTGGTGGCAACCACCAAGAGCAACAAGCGAATCCCACAGCAAAAACACGAACACCAAGTGCCTCTAGATGCAATCACTCAAGGAATGCACTTGGATTCTCTTCCAATCTCACAAAGATGATGAATCAATGATGGAGATGAGTGAGAGGGCTTTGGCTAAGCTCACAAGATTGCTATGTCAATGCAAATGGCCAAGAGAGTGAGCGTGAGCCAGCCATGGGGCTTAAATAGAAGCCCCCACAAAATAGAGTCGTTGGCTCCTCAGTCCACTAAAAAACAGGATGACCGGACGCGTATGTTAGATCGACCAGATGCTGGACCCCAGCGTTCGGTCACGCAACGTGTGCCACGTGTCCCCTGCTTCAAACGTTGATCGCCCGATCTCAACGGTCATCAGTACATTTAAGTTGTGATCAGACGTGCTGCTTCGAAGTAACCAGACGCAGGACCTTAGTGTCTGGTCATTTCCAGTAAGCATCCAGAAGTGAAAAATCACAACCGGACACGTCCGATCATGCCTGACCGGACTTACCCAGTGTCCGATCACTCAACGTCCCTCCTGTGCGCCACATATGCCATCATACATCATACTGATCAGACTCAGGCCCTAAGCGTTCGGTCAACTCTCGCGCCAGCATCCGGTCAAGAGACCGAGGGAGGACTTCATTGCGCCACTGATCGGACGCAGGACCCCAGCATCCGGTACCTATGCCACCAGCGTCCAGTCACTCTATGAACCCCTATCTTTTCTGTATAGGGTGTCGGTGAAGTTCCTAACCCTTGCTCAAATGTGCCAACCACCAAGTGTATCACCTTGTGCACATGTGTTAGCATATTTTCATAAATATTTTCAAGGGTGTTAGCACTCCACTAGATCCTAAATGCATATGCAATGAGTTAGAGCATCTAGTGGCACTTTTGATAACCGCATTTCGATATGAGTTTCACCCCTCTTAATAGTATGGCTATCGATCCTAAATGTGATCACACTCGCTAAGTGTTTTGATCACCGAAACAAAATGGCTCCTATAATTTATACCTTTGCCTTGAGCCTTTTATTTTTCTCTTTCTTCTTTTCAAGTTCAAGCACTTGATCATCACCATGGAATCACTATTATCATGTCATGATCTTCATTTGCTTCATCACTTGGAGTAGTGTTACCTATCTCATAATCACTTTGATAAGCTAGGTTAGCACTTAGGGTTTCATCAATTAACTAAAACCAAACTAGAGCTTTCAAACTCTAGTAAAGCGAGACACGAAGGGCGACAAGTGGTCTGGCCGAGTCAAGTGCTAGAGCTTGTGGTAAGCACTCCACGTGGGAGAGTGTGACTTGTGGGTCACCACTAGCAAGAGGACAGGCGGCAACCTTAGAGCTTGTCTCAACAGAGACTAGCGTGTTGGCAAGGATGTGAACCTCAGGAAAAAATCATCGTGTCATCCTTGTATTCCCATTGGTTTGCATCCTCATTATACAAGCTTGTATTTACTTTCATATACATTGTGCTTGTGTAGTTGCTTTTGAAATTAGTTAGCTTGTGTAGCTTGCTAGTTACCTTCTAGCTTGTGTAGCATAGAAGTAGGTCCCTTGTGTGGCTAATTTGGTTTGTGTAACCTTATTAGTCACATTGCTTAGTTTGTGTAGCTAAGTATTTGCGCTCTCTAATTTGGCATCGGTTGCCTTGTTATTGAGCATTGCTAGTAAGCTTAGGTGGCTTTGTGTTTTTGCTTACTAGCATGAGTAGGAGCTCCCTCATTGTTTGAAGTACTAGTGGCATAGGTTTGTGTGACCTTACTTTTAGAATTGGTTAGGTGAGCTCTAGCTAGCCCGACACCTTAATTGCTTAATTAGAATTTTTGCAAGGTGCTAGAGAACATAGATAGAGGGATATAGTCTTGGCTAGACCCATAGATTTAATGCCGCACTTGTTTCGGTTAGCCGGCGTGATTAAGTTTTAGAAATGACTATTCACCCCTCTCTAGTCACCGTCTTGACCCTACAACCCCATGACCCACGTGCGTGTGGCTGCGCGCCCATGACCTCACATATACGGTGCAAGAGTTGACACGATCTGTATTTTGTTGTTTCATCAAAACTATGATTCGGCCTATCAAGATTTTTTTTAGTATTGGATTGTCTTAGGCCCTGTTGAACTTACAATAACCATGCAGTGAGGAGTTCATCTCAACAAGTATTGCCTTAGATCTAATGCATAACAGATGAGACATAGCTATTGAATTTTACTACGAATGCAAGAAAGTCCGGCCGCTGTATATTTGATCTCATAGGACATAGTATAAAGGGTCGTCAGTTTTAAATGTCATAGCAACCAGTCTGCCCCTCGACTATTGTGACTACTTGGATTAAAGTCAAATAAAAGTATAGAAAAGACCCATCACAACCGCACTAGGGATTCAAGTCTCAAGCATGTCATGGTGGTCAAAAGCTCCTTTTCTCAAGTATGAAGTCATGTTAACCATTTATAGTTAGAACTAGTATGTATTGGTAGTAGTTGGATGACATTGAGTAGTGGGATTGCACTGCTCTCTTATTTGCATGTATTAGATAAAATTTGTTGAACTTGCAAGAACCATGCAGCGATGAGTTCATAAGAGCAAGTCTCATTTTTCCTCATTTTCCTGTGATGCTTGTTACTGTGTCGTTTACAATTTTAAGTTTGGGACCTATTTTTAAATCTGGGCCGGCGCGTAGGATTGTCCGGCCGCGGATGGGCCAAACTTTAGTGCACCATGCAATGTGACATACATCGAATGGAACTTTGTTTACTCCTCTACTGATTTTCCAAGAACAAGGGAACATGGAGCCCCAGAATGAGCACCTCACAAACTTGAAGCATGCCCAATCGAGTATGGAGCCCCTAAACAGGAGAGAACCAGATGATTACAGATCTATTAACATAAGATTTGCTATGATTCACTTTCCTAAGACATATTTACATGGGCGCCTAGAACTCGAGCGAGGCGCCGTTTGATTCCTCGAGAAAGAACCGTCGCATTAGACGATTCACTTCCCTGAGACACGTTTACACGGTATACGCGACCCTTCAAGAATGTGGATTCTTTGCCTACATAAACCACTGGCCCTATTTCCCTAGCGCTCTCTGCCTCATCGTAGTCATGCCTTCGTACTCTGCTCCGACGCTGCATCCGTTGTCGTTCCTCACGTGCACGCTCTAACTCTGCTTCTTCCTCGGCTACATCGTGATGGATAGGATCCCGATGGAGTTGGCCATGAACATCGCTGGCTACATTGCTAAACAGTCATATGCCCCCGTGGACGACCTTGCCAGCCTATGGGCAACTTGCTCGTTAATGCATAGGGTGTGCGGAACCGCCGAAGTCGGCTGACGCATACCACTACGCCGGGTGCTATAGTGTCAAGGTTTCTAGGAGCGCCACTACTACGATGGCGACTGTCATGCCCTGCTCACCACCAGGCTAGCTAGCTCGGGCAACCTAGACGCTTGCTTCCTCACTGGCTTGCGTCCCGTCTTTGTGGAAGCCCGCATGTCATTGCCACCGCCGATGGAATGGCCTTAGCACTCTGCCGAGGTAGGCTATAAACTTGGTATGTATGTCTACGCCCTCATTCTCTATAGGTCCAATACCGATGGTGGCAATGACGACATTGCCTAGCGCCTATTGAGGGAGCTCAAAGGTGCTGACGAAGCAGGGCCAGCTGCACTGCAGTGGAAGAACCAGACCTTTCCGCAGTTCCACCAAGACATGTACTAGCGGTTGCAGAACATGGTGACACATGATGTAGTTCTCGGTCTTCGCCCCGTTCGTCGCTAGGACAGGCATCATCACTATACATGCGGTGGCTACGGCAAGCCCGTCAGATTTGAAGTATGGGAGTTGTGGTCTAGGTTCTGTAGCGAGGACTGTAGGATCTCACGGTAGTGCGATAAGTTATTCACATCAATGTGGTAGATTAATTCTGAATTAGTGCATGTTAAGTTATGTTAAACATCTATGCATGTATATCTGTGGTTGGTGACTTTATTTTTATTTGGCAACCACATCAACTATATGTGTATCTCGTTGTTCAAAGTCTGCTGGTGCTTATCATATTTTTTTGTACGAGCATGCAACCCTACATGCGTAAGAAAGTCGGGCCTCAATACATTTGAACGTGTCAGATAGTATCCTCCATAGTTTTTTTGTGTTTTTCCTATGGTGCTTGTTACTATGTCTTTATAATTTTAAGTTTGACTAACTTTATAGGAAATAGTAACAACATCTATGACATAAAAGATCACACCAATTTGAACATAATCTTATCTAATTCACGCGAATGCAATCACACAAGTACAATCCAAAACATCACAAAAGGTCTCGCCAAATCATGCAAACAGAATAACATTTTCTACCGAATCTGACAATGGGCTTAATCAAGAATCTTGATCCGTGAAGTGTCGCTTTGTGCATACATAAAGCCTATATACTTCACAACATACAGATGGTCCACCCTATGTATACATAAAGCCTAGTCTCGCTCCCATTGTTTGATTCTACCTTGCATTGCGTAAAAAACCCTCACCTCACCTCGCAAAGTCTTGAACTTTGCCTCCCCGTCGCTTGCCACTAAGGCCGTGCCCATGAAGCACTACTCGAGGAAGGGTCGCCCAACTTTGGTCCCCACTTCCTCTAGTGTACTGGCTCTCCCTGCTTCGGAGGAGGCAAGATTAATGGTGCGCCCTACTTCAGTGTCGGTGGAGGCAGCATCGATGTCCAGTTAGGGGAGGCTGGTGTTCCCATCATGCTCCTGCCCATCGTCTCCTAGACTACCATTGCTCTCCCCATCCTCCTCAAAAATGACTCTGGCGCTAGCGGCACCGGTGGTTCCCTCGCCACCGCCACTCCTAGTGTGCTCCACTTCACCGTCATCGCAGGCTATGTGGACTCCTCTGTTCTTGTTGGCCCACGTCGTGAGCGGGTCTAATGTACCTCGCACTCCCACTTAGCGTCCACTGAGGACATGTTCAAGCTCTCTCCAGGCTACATTATGACAGACTTGGAGGACGATCGTCGGCATGGGTACGCAACTCCTATCCCCGAGAGATAGAAGCTGATGATACGCTTCAGCCGTTATGGCTTGCTGGTCTACCCCTTTGCCTAGAGAGTGCGCCCCATGGTTGGACACAGTCCATCATCAGGTAGCATGTCCTCACTTAGGTCAACTGCCACCCACATGGGACTTACACCGTCGATAAGAAGATTGCTCGGCAATGCACGCTGGTGATGAACCAGGGCTAGATCACCGATGGGGGTAGCCACCGGTGATTCTATGCCATGCAACACCGGTTAGATTGGTTAATCATTTGCCTTCTAAATCTGATCGCTCTCCCCCTTATCATCTGGGCTTGAACATGTCTTGCATTGTGCAGCGATTCCTCCATGGTGGCGTCGCCCCCCATCGTGGGGCTTCCTATTGGTGGGGCCAGAGAGTTGTCCCATCGCCGTTCATCGCCACCGAGACCATCTGTCCCCGCACAACCCTTTAGTTCTAAAGTGGGCGAAGCTTCAGGTGACAAAAATTATCATAAGTTATTGAAGCATTACCATGAGGTCTGAGCGTTGTTGTGTGCATCCAGGCTGCACGCCGACATGCTGCTCAGTGACTTGGTGGCCATGCGCACCGCACTTGTCGTGGCCTAGCAGGAAGCCACCTAGGCGCGAGAAGACAAGGTAGCTGTGGTGTCCGAAGCCATTTGTCAAGCGGCTGCCACAACACTGGCTGCTGCCTAGCTTCAGTTTGGTGAGACAGTGAACGTCTAGGTGGTGGAGCAGGGTTTTCTATCGGGATCGAACGACAATGAGATTGATGATCTCATCGAGAGCCTCTAGCCAGCCACCAATGGCATCTTAGCAAAGCTGAACATGGAGCAGATCCTGCACACCCACCTCAACCCTTGATCTGTTGGACGTATCAGTAGTTAGAACTAGTATGAAGTCATGTTAATTATCTTTAGTTAGATCTAGTATGTCTTGGTAGTAGTTGGATGACATCAAGCAGTGGGATGGCACTGCTCTCCTCTTATTTGCATGTATTAGATAAAATTTGTTGAACTTGCAAGAATCATAGCAGTGGCAAGTTCATACGAACAAGTCTTATTTTTCCTCATTTTCCTTTGTATGCTTGTTACTATGTTGTTTACAATTTTAAGTTTGGGCCCTGTTATTAAATCTGGGTCGGCATGTAGGATTGTTCGGCCACTAAGAAACAACACGGGCCGGACTTTACCAAATGGCAAGAGCAGGGATGACATGAACTTTTCTGTTGTCCATGTGTATATGCGATGATGGTTCTTGCTGAATATTATTAGATTAATTACGAAATATCTCTCTTGAATCTTACAAAATGTATTTTCATTGTTTATGATATCAAATAAATATCATTAGATTAATTATGAAATATCTTTGTTGAACTTGTAAGAACCTTGCAGCGAGGAGCAAGTTCGCCTCAGTCTAATGCAGTGTAGAGGAGCCACTGATACAAATAGGTATGGACTAATAACACAACTAATTGGCTAATTATTCGAAACTCTTGGAGATGCTCTAAGCACCCAATCTTGAAGAACGAGCACCTCACAAACTTGAAGCACCCCAATCGAGTATGGAGCCCCTGAACAGGAGAGAACCAGATGATTATAGATCTTCTATTAACACAAGATCTACAAGAAGATCTGCAATCATCTTGGTCAAGCTCCTATTCAATGGCAACACCTCGCAAAGGATGGAGAAGGAGCACCTCACAAAACTTGCACCAGCACCTCTAGGCGATGAAGAAAGATGATTGGCTCACGAGTGTGTGGATTCAAGAGTGTGTGGACTGAGCCCAAGAGGTGCATCTAGACCCAGGTTAAATAGGCCAGCCAAAGATGGAGAAGTGCAAGTAATGGTGATGTAAGTACTTGTAGTTGGAAATTAACTCACTCTAACTTTACCGCTGATAGACCAAATCTGACCAAGCTAGACACATCTCACCAGATCCTAAAACCCTAATTCATAGCCTCCTCATCAGGATCAGAGCCAACTCTCAAGATGTAGAAGTAGAATAGCTCTAGCTAAGAGTTAGGGAGAGTTGAGCCATGCTCAGGGTCTGGAGAAATCTTCGGAGTCAGGTATATCTTTGTATCTTACTTTTGCAAGACTTATGCTTTAATATAGTTATCTTCTCTATTCACTTTTGTGCCTTTCATGTGTATGGTTAGTATAGCTATCATACCTTAGCATGGGATCTCCGCTCACATCGAGTGCTCTAGTTATTATATGTGATTAGAGTAGCAATTAGTATTGTAGACATGGTGTCTAGACTATGAGTTACCTGAGATTGTACCAACCCCGTGGATAGTTGTGGTAGCCCCAGGTGGTGACAACCCTAATGGCTGATGTAGTCCACCACATTTGGGTTGGTGTTTGTAGGACCATAGTCAGAGCTTCCTAGTCTCTTTCTCATCTCTTTCTATGGCTAGTGTTCCGACGTCCCAACGTGCTATTGCGTGTGATTGCTATATCTACTCATGCCTTAGTTATACCCTCTAGTCTAAACTAGAATAGAACCAAAGTAATAGAGAAGTATTTAGGAATCTTAAACTTAACCCGTTGTCCTCTCAACTTAGCTAGACTGCTCATCTATGGAATTCTCTTATGTGTGTTATTATTCATAACTCTTATCATAAACAATACTTACTCCACTTAAGTTTAGTTAGTATACTAGTTAGTAGATACATGATAGTGAACTATCAACTTCTTTAACCATTGTTTCCCTATGGATAAATATGATACTCTAGAATACTCCTAGGTTAAAGCTACAACGGTATCCGTGTGCTTATGGATTTATCTGTGTGCATTTAAAAATACCAACAATACCACACTTCAAAGGTTTATTCTATACACCATAGCATCATTTGGTACTCATTACTCTCCCACACTTCCTATCTATGCATATGTGTGAGCTTCAAACCAAACACTCTAGCACATATGTAGGGGGAGCTAATACTACCTCGGGTTTGTGGTACTTGTCCAAATTCCTTTACACATGGCAAAATTGCTTGGGCAAGCAACATGAATCCATTTGAGCTTAATTTCCATATCTTTATAGAGTTATCATCAATTACCAAAAAGGGGGAGATTGAAAGGTCCTTGTTTGGTTTAGGTAATCGAGTGACATCCTAGGTGGACTAATGTGTTTAAATGTGAGATACATAGGTGATTAGTCCATAGGTACACTTGTGTGAGCAACTCATGCCATGACAGCGAAGATGGCTTGGATTTGTTGCAAGGCTCACACATGTGATGAAGGAGTTTATTGCATATGAGACATGACATTAAGTCATGTGACTAAGGTGGAGAAGATCAAGACAAGACTTGGCTTGATGGACCGGTTGTAAGCGTGAAGGGCAAGTTGGAGGCTTTGGATCGACGGACCGCATGGCGGTGAAGCTTGAGCAAGACTTGGCACCGATGGATGAAGGCAACGGTGAAGAGCAAGTGAAGTCAAATGAACCAATTTGGTCACGTGATGTTATGAAGTGGATCATATTATTTGGTGATATGGTTGGTGCATACGTTGCATCAACATCAGAGGAGATGAAATAAAATACGCAAGGCAAAGGTATAAACTAGGGCATTTCATTTCGCTGGTCATATGTGTGTAAAGAAGTTTATGATTGAGTTTATGATAGATGGCCGTACTATCAAGAGGGGTAAACTTGTTTGCATATCGGTCATCTAGTGTCACTTGAGTGATCTAACTTGTATCGTTGCTAGGATCGAGTGGCGTGGCAAGTAGAGTGATTAACCCATAAAAAATATTTGTGAAAATACTAACACACTTGCACATGATAGTGTACACTTGGTGGTGTTAGCACATTTGCAAAGGAGAAGAAGTTTGAGTTGTTTTGGAGGTGAAAAGGCCAACAGGACCCTAGTGGCGAGGGCAACGGGACCAATGTGAGATGGTCCTGTTAGTCTATGTTGAACTTGATGGTTCTTGGATGGGAATTCTATATTGATCCTTTGTGCTTTGGAACAAATATTTATGTGGGATGTGTAGTCCTCTGCATAAGCTTTTTGAAATGTCCAAGGTCATCGAAATCAGAGTTCAAAGCTAAGAGTTATCGTCATTTTAGTGCTGAGGACTCTGGCTCAGGACCCTGACGCTTGGGTCTGGTTCTAGGATCCAGACCATGTTTTCTGGGTCCAATTGAGCGTTTTTACATGTGTTTGAAGGGATAGGACCGTGAGATGGTCCGGTTGTAGCAACAGGACCCGGTCTGGTAGCTTTGGGAGGTCTTGTGAGCTCTTTGGATTGAATAAGACCGAGGTGTGAGATGGTCCGGTTGCTCAGTCTGGTTGCTGTCTGAGCATGCGAAAGTGACCAATGAAGCTCCAACAGTTGGCATTCGAACATGGGGACACATGGTGGCATCCCATGGTCCGAACCCTCACTATTCATGGTCCGGACCTTGGGTCCAGAGCCTGAGTTAAGCAATGGCTCTTTTGAGCCCTTGGGCTATAAATTGAAGGGGTACTCGGGCATGACTAAGGCTAAGCACCTTGGAGGACTTAGTGTCCATGCTTGAGAGTGCTTAGGAGCCCTCTAACTCACTTGTACTTGCAAGAGTATGATCTGATTGCGAGTGAGTGATTCTAGTGTGATTGTATTACGAGATTGCATCAAGTGGCACTAGATGTTCGTGTTGCAAGCCGGTGGTACTTGTTACACTTGGAGGTTGCCACCTCCTAGACGGCTTGGTGGCTTGTGGCTCTGCGAAGCAAGCAAGAAGATTATGTGGTGCTCTGGAGAAAGATTGTGAGGGGTATTGTGCTCGCCCCGCGAAGATTGCGAAGAGCAACTCTAGTAGAGCGTGTCATTGAGCTACCCTCACTTTTGGGGTAGGTTCTTGTGGTGCCCAACGTGTGGGCTTGGTGGGTGATGCCAATTAGCCACCGAACCACTATGTGAGCGGTCGACACAACGGGGACTAGCGTATTAGCAAATACGTGAACCTCAAGAGAAAAATCATCGTGTCAACCTTATCCTTCTGTTGGTTTGCATCCCCTTTACACAAGCTTGTATTATTTTTCATATATTGTGCTTGTATAGCTGCTCTTGTAATTAGTTAGCTTGTGTAGCTTGCTAGTTACCTTCTTACTTGTGTAGCATAGAAGTAGATCCCTTGCGTGACTAATTGGCTTGAGTAACCTTGTTAGTCGCATTGCTTAGTTTGTGTAGCTCAGTAATTTACGCTCTATAATTTGGCTTGTGTAGTCTTGTTATTGAGCATTGCTAGTGAGCTTAGGTGGCTTTGTGCTTTTGCGTCATAGTCGTGTAGGAGCTCCTCCGGTTGCTTGAGTACTAATTGCATAGGTTTATATGACCTTGCAAGCTCTAATTGTTAGGTGAGCTCTAGCTAGCTCGACACCTTTGTTGTCTAATTAGGATCCTTGTAAGGTGCTTGTGAACTTAGATAAAGGGTTGTAGTCTTGGCTAAACTGATAGTTTTAGTTTCGCATTTGTTTCAGTTAGTCGACGAGATTAATTTTAGAAAGGACTATTCACCCCCTCTAGTCCGCTATCTCGACTCTATAATAGCCTGTTTGGTTGCTTGGTTCTTGTCTATCCAGGCTCCCCAAATACAACTAGGCTTCATTCGGCTTGCTGAATTTTGATTGAAAATATTGTTCTGGCTAAAATGTTGTGAGAAAAAAATATTGTTTTGGCTAAAAAAAAGTCGAACGAGCTAGATTTAAGGTAAGCTAACTAGGCCTTAGAAGTTAGAAAGGTTTGGTTGTTCACGTTAGAGTCAGTACCTGACTCTCTAGATACAAAAGGCAGTCCGGAGCTTGGCTCCTCAGGTACGGATTTCATTTACATTTTTGGTGTGCTTAACTCACAGGGTGCAGCGCAGAGTGTCTTAATAATGCTCTCAATATATGGTTAATATATATTAAGTGATACTAGTGTATTTTAAAGTAGATTAAGATGTTAAAGTAAAATATGGACTATAGAGTGCAGTTACACAAGTTAAATATTATAAGATCTCTTGTTTTTTATTTTTATTTCATATAATACGACTTCATGCAGGCAAACAAAAACATCATATTTTCTTGGCCAGACTATATATGTGCAGACAACCAAATAAAAACAACTTGCATCTCTGAAGCCAGCGAGAGCCTAGTTCACAGATGCGAGTCAGGCTCCCCTCATCAACAAACCAAACACGCTATAAATGTCTTGAGATAGCTGTTGGAGCTCTCCGGTGTGGAAGCTCCGATGCTCACTAGAGATACCTAGTGGGTATGTTCTCTGTGTAGTTAGTTGATAACAGCTAGTTCTTGAGAGGCGCTTATAAATTGAGGTTGTGGCCAAGCTTGTGAGCTTTCTTGGCATTCCATTCAAATATCCACACCTATTAGAGCTCAAGAACACACTCCACTCACATAATCACTTGTGATCACAAATTTGTGAGTTGGGAGTGATCTCGTGCATTTGATTTGAGAGTTAGCATCTAGTGGTACTAGAGGATTATTGTTGTTGTTGTGGATTTCTTATTACTATTGGTCATTGCCGCCATCTAGACAGCTTTGAGGTAGCAAGGTCCGTTGAACACCGCTTGGTGATTGCGTGGGGGCTCCAGACGGTGGATTTATGAGGGACTTAGTGCTCATCCTTGCGAGAGATTGTAAATAGCAACTCCAATGGAATCGAGGCTTCTAGGAGTGCCTAGTTGATCGACCGGCTCATAAACAAGCGCCCATGGTAGGGCCAAGCTTGAGGGCTTGCTAGGTTTATGGAGGAACATCGATCCTTGGACTCGCTTCAATGAGGATGTAAGTTGTCGGCAAGCAACCAAACATTGAGAGAAATCATTCTCATTATTATCTCCTTTGTGGTTTGCGTTATACTCACTCCGTCCCTAAAAAAGAGTCGCTATGAAAATCGTGCTGGTCAAACTTTCTCAACTTTGACTAGGTTTGTAGAAAATGCGCGCAACATTTATATCTCCAAATAAGTTTATTATGAAAATATATTCAACGATCTACCTAATGGTACTAATTATGCACCATAAATATTAATATTTTGTTAAATATATTTGATCAAAGTTAAAAGTTATTGGCTTTTTAGGCAACAAGAATGACTCTGTTTTTAGGGACAGAGGGAGTACTACCCAATTACTTGTGCATCTTGATTGCTTGTGTAGTTGCTTCCTAGAGTGCATCTTGATTGCTTGTGTAGTTACTTCCTAGAGTAGCTCGATTAGCTGTGTAGCTTAATTTGTGTAGGTTGTGTGCTCTAGTGATTAGCTTGTTTAGAATTGTCCAGGAGCTTGCTTGGGTGACTTGCTGGTTGCTTAGCCTTGCTCCTATATTATTTAGGTGGTGCTCTTGTTATACTAGGTTTGAGTTGTGCTTATTAAGGTCTTCTAATTGTCTAACAAGGTTGTTAAGTGTTGTGCCTTCTAAAATTTTAAATAGCATATTCACCTCCATCTAGTTATCCTACCATCTTTTTAGTTGTCAAAGACCTTGTGTCAAGAAAAGAAAGAAAAAAAACTTGTCTCGGAGTCAGCATAGAGCACTTAGTAACGTATGGATATGTTTCATGTATGAACACATTACTGTATAATGTTACGCACTTCGTAGTTGTCGTGGGCTGGCAAAAATCTTTATACAACGCTCGTACGCTGCACGCACGGCTTCCTCCTGTCCGCCTTCTTCCTCCCAGCGATTAGGGTTAGAGATTTTGGGGTTCCAAGGGGATCTCTATTTTTTTCAATTTTTTGATAAAGGAAGCTATTACTCCCTCCATTCCAAATTATAAGTCACTTTGACTTTTTTGTACATTCATTTTGCTATACATCTAGATATAATAAGATGTCTAGATAGATATCAAAATGGATGAATAAAAAAAGTCAAAGCGACTTATAATTTAGAACGGATGGAGTATTAAATTCTCAAAGCATTACATCAAGATTATACAAAGCCTTGAAAAGGTACTTCTGGGCTCTGCCTAACAAAGAGGGACACAACCAAGGGGGATCTCTATGTCTGACGGTCTTAGAAGGGGGACGGGCCCGACTGCGACGGTTGGCTCGGTGGTGGAGGTAGTCTAACAGACGGGGGGGGGGGGGGGGGGGGGGGGGGGGGGCGATCAACCATAGCGTTAGGGAAGGGTGATGATGGATGAAGGCAATGAGATCGCTAGCCCCTAGGACGACGGTGGCGGTGGCGGTGGCGGTGACGGGGTAGCACGGTAAAAGAGAGGATAGAGGTTAGGAAAAGATGGGGCTCTAACGTCATCGGCGGTAGACGAATCATTAGTGGCCTAAATGACGGTGGAGGCTGATGGTGACGGGGCAAGATAGGATGTGGAAGGAGAAAGAAGAACAAGAACACGTGGAGAAAGGAGAAGGAATCGCGCGTATTGATACTGCTCCTAACGGTGGCGTTGATTGAGAGGCCCGCTTGGGCCGGTCCTATCCTTTGTTCTTGTTCCATTAGCGGAAGTGGTAAGTGGCAACTAACGAATGGGCCTTAGCCCACGATGCGTCGGCTTTCTGTCCCTTCGCGCGCACGGGTTGCGGGTCCATCGGGCGGCGAGGCGCGCGCGGCCAAGGCCCCTCTCGGCCTCTCATCTCCCGTCCTGTTCGGTGCGACGGGCCCCCGGAAGCCCGGGACGCGCTGGGGCCTGGCCGCCTGGGAGTCTCGTCTCGAGACGTCTGGTCTGGAACTTATCCTCCCCTTGCTCGGAAGGTTGGGGCGCACTGCGCAGGGCGCGCGCACCGAGAGGGCGGGGAGAGATGTCGGGCGGCAGGAGGAGGGGGCTTGTGTGGAGCCTCCCCGTGGCGAGGTCCGATGTGCTCGGCAAGCTGGGCCCTGCCTTCGGCATCGGCGCCGGCTGCGGCGTGGGCGTGGGCTTCGGCCTCATCGGAGGTGCGTACCCTTCTCCGACGTTTACTCATCCTGCTTCTAGTGTCGCGGCCATAGACGCGTTCACGGATCAGACCGGCGAACTGGAGGGCTCTCGATGGTTTTGACGGTTGAGCTAGGGGCCCTTATTTCCGGTTAGTTTTTTTTTAATCCGAGAGCCGTGTATTTATTTTTGGGGGGTTCGCTGTTAGAGTTGCAATCACTGGAAATTTGGAATTGTTGTGATATACTATTACTTTTCCCCGTGTCATTGGTGTATATGGAATGGGATTCGGGAGGGAGTTGATTCCTCTTCAGGATCAGTCTAGCCAACCCAAACAAATGGCGAAAGCGTGGGGCTCCGGTTCACTGCCAACAAAGCGTCGAAATCCATGCTTGTTTCTTCTCTTTTGATCGAATGAGAAATCTGCTCTTGTTGTGCGCAGAGGCGCCCCTTATAGATATATGTCATATCATTGGATTAGGTGACATGGTGGCAATGGTGGAAATTGCTACTATTTCGCTGCATACTTCTCTATACGGCATCGGAGGGTGAAATCATGGATAGATTTTACAATTGATCATGGTGTTATGGAGCAGGGTTCTTCAATCTGCTAGCAAGATGCAGGCCGCATAATCTGTGTTTCCATCGAATGCAGCCGCAACCTCCGCCTCATGCTGCGGCCTCAACCATCTGTTGAAGTATCCTGTTCCATAGCAGATGTATGCTTCTCCGCCGGCTGCCTATGGCCGCCTCATCTTGCCTCTTCTACATTGGTTCCAGTCAGTGGTGTAGCTAGAAATGGTCACAAAGGGGTGGTAACTTACATCAAACCAAATATCTCACTAGGTTGCACAGTCGTGTTAATAATATCAAGAAGCCACTAGTAATGAAACATGCATTTAGAAACAAGCCTCAGGTTTCTAGTACTTTCCATAGTTAGAAATTCACTTCTGGATATCCTTTCAATCTGCAATGACTACATGATATGTTAGCATATGAACCAAAATTATGCGAGTAATAAAGTGCTTTTAACTATGAATACTCCTATTGCTTTTGTGCTCTAAACGAGCTGATGCTTGTATGCAAGCACCACCCCATAATCTCAACAGAGCCTATCCGCACGGTCGCAGGCATCGAAACAGGACGTGGTGTAGTGTGTGCCTCCAGCCCTGATTCCGTGGTTATCCTCAACCACCAAACAAGAATCATCTGCTTACTTGTGTGGGTGCAGGGGCTTGTGGAAACAACTAGTGCCAATGACTTCCTAGAGTATCATGGCAAACAGAGTAGAGAGTTGTGTGAGTCTTCTCGTTGTAGGCATCCCTCGGTGGACCTTAAGAAGTAGGTTGAGGACTAAAAAAAGGAGGAACTTCTTCTACTGGTGCAGATGGGTGCTGAAGCTGAATTGAGACTGAATATCTCAGAGATCAACAGTTGTTTCATCCAAAAATACAAACTTCCCCATCAAACCCAGCTCTCGATGAATTAAGAGATGTCATGATCAACTTTGGTTTGATAATGTGTTTACTGTTTAGTCATGTGTCCCGCTGCTATTCTCAAATTGATCCTATTTTAGGAGTGGGGCAGCAAGTGTAGCAGGTGCAGCAATATATTATATTGTTTTGAGTTCTGAATTCCATTGCAGATATTATTGGATGTACTTGATGGGAAGTGATTGTCATCATTGATGTCTGTACTCTGTGCTCGTTTTTAATGTTGTGGTTTTGTTGGCTATGCATAATGTTTATTGTGCTTGTGAGTAACTTAAGTTATGTCTGTATGCGTTCTTTGGTCTTTGCCCTTTTTATTTTATGTACATGATTTATGTCTCCATTAGAGGCTGAAGTGAGCTTCACACAGAATGACAGAATAGATACCATTTCCAAGAACATTGTAACACTATGATTGGGAACAGCGGATTGCATGTTAGTTTGGATGTTCTGGTGGAACAAAATCTCCAATTATCTTGTTTTGTCTCTTCTCACTTTTAGAATGGCAGAACCCATCTTAGTTTGGATGATCGGTTGGCTGACATAACACTGAATCTCCAGTTTTCTTGCTCTGTTTATTTCTAACTTTTACATATCTTAACAGGTGCAGGAATTGGAGCTGGATTCCCTGGTTTACAGTTGGGATTTGGAGCTGGAGCTGGATGTGGAATAGGAATAGGTTTTGGTTATGGCTTTGGAAAAGGCGTTGCATATGATGAAAGAGGAAGGTATTCGAACATCAGGAGACCATTTCAGAACTCCAGAAGCATTGCTTACGAGTAAGTAGTGACAGATCCGTTTCATGCTAAATGCAAAGTGACTTAATCTCCTGTTATTTTGATTGCATTCTTTAGCATGAGTTTTTTCTTGTGAGTAGTTTCAAATTTGAATCAATTAGAGATATCAAAGTGTGCTGCCCAAGTTTGCTTTTGGTGAATTTGTAAACACGCGGGTGTACGCACCAATTTACAACAGTCTAGCACATGCTATGTCCTAGTTTAATGAGATTTGCCGCGTATTTTGCAGTGAACAGTTTGATATCATGTTTGATGAACTGATGGAGAGCACGAGGAAGCTGATCAAAGCAACATCAAAGGAGATCGACAAGTGGAGGCGGATGTAGAGCAAGCAGCACATATAGGAACTGAGTATAGTCAGAAGCCAAAACTTGTCGAGGCACTACACGTGTCTCTGTCCGTGGGAACCAAACTGGCCTTATGCTCGCTTGCTGTTTCAGCGAATATTTTCAGCGATTCATAAGATACGCTGCCCGATACTCTGGCCTGTCGATGCCGATGCTCAAAAGCATTAGTTTTCCAGCCATGTGCTGGGGTGCGACACCATGTGATCGCGACGGCGCCTTGAATTGAAATATCACGCACGACGTCGCCGTCGAAACCCTTGTGCGCTTCTGGAGAGCGCCAGTATTTTTCGTATCGAAATATCTGGCAGGACGTATTTTTCTATCGTCGCGCCCATATGTTGACCGAAGCTAGTCTTCTGCGTCTTGTCAACTTAATCATGCCGTTTTGTTTTGTGTTGTGTTTAACGTCAATAATGCTGCTGCCTTGCTGAAGGAAATCCTGATTTCGCGGAATCAATGTTGAGCACGATCGCGCGCCCCCTCTATAATGGTGCAAAGTCCAAACGATTCCGACGTTGGGAGAAAGCGAAACGCAGCTGGTGTTTCAGAAAATTTTAAAACTGGTGTTTGCTACTCAATGGGAGAGGCTGCAATTGATTAGTGTCATTTTAACGCACATGTCCATTTCAGCTTGTCGAATAAGACGACAGCGAAATCGTCTTCTTCCATGCTACTCGATCATAATAGAACTGATAGTTATCCTTGGAGTCATAGTCCATTCGTCGGGCATCTGGTATTCCTACAATGGTTGCCTGTTTGTCCTAATCCTGCTCAAGCACTAAAACCAAGCTCTCCATAAATCTCAAAAGGCATGTCAATTTCAAACCAACCAAATCAAAACGAGTACTATCGTCTCTAAAAGAAGTGAACCGATGAGAATTTGCAAGACTCAAAAGCAAATTGCTGATTCATGGGTGACTGTGGACCACAGCGAAACAGGTGGCCGCGCCAAGAATCCAGTGAAAGATCCATGACGTTTCCGCGAAGCGGCTGCCCTGGCAAGGTCCCGAAAACGCCCGTGCGAATGATCGAGCCTTTCTTTCTGCTGCCGCACCTGCACTGGCCGTTCATGCCAGATCGGCTCTGCGCCCCCACTTGCAGGTCTTGTAGGCTGTGGCCCTGGCCTGCCGGCCACTTTAATGGCCCCAAACTGCCGTCCTGCACATGAGATCTTGGCCACAAACCTGCCCCATGGAACATGGAAACAAAAGCTTGCAGCTAAGGCTAATATGGGCGTGACTTGGTAGGCCGAATTGGACCGTCCCTGCTTACCCGTTCTGACTGTCTGAACCTCATTCCTAGCGATCACAGATTTTTGGGTTGTTCCATCATCCTGGTACGATCCTTCATTACATCTGTCCTCCATCCGCACAGATTTCGTCTTCTCAATTTCCACTTCCCTCTCTATATAGGATGGCTTATTCAGACATGGCACAGGAACCCATGTGTCATACACTCAAAACTCCCATCCGTGCATGCAACCAAACTAAGATCTCATCTCATACTGAACCAATAATAAAGACAACCAACACGGACTGAATGCACAATTTAGCATGCATCCTCACCATCCTGAACCGGCTTTCCATCTCGGCTCCCCCACACCAAAGCAAACCAATCACGCCACAGTGCACCTCTATCTACCATTACATTTGGCACACACAAAACGCTCAAACAGAGAATTTACACTGATTTCAGGTAGATGAACCATGAAGAAAGCACGACAAGAACACGTATTTTATGAATTGCAAAATAATCATTGCCTCAACTATAGCTGTCTGGTTGTCTTGTACTAGCCACCACACAACAGCATCAGCACAGTGACGTATTACAACTATCTCAGGTACAACCAACGAAACCTTATTATTGTCCGACACATCAGACACCCCCCAGCTTCTAGAGTGACTGGCAACCGGGCCTTGTTAACTTACCCCAAACCAACCAATAACGTTAATAATACTTAGGCAGTCAGAAGCACAAAGAATAAATAATAAGAGTCAAACAACAGCCCAGAGACCATTCATCCAAGCACAGACATGTTGTGTGTCAATAAAGCCGCATAGATCATGACAGGCATAGGCCAGCAGCACTGATCCCAGCATATGCATCACCAATCATCTCCAGCAGTACAGCAGTAGCTTGTAATTGGGCATTGAACCATGATTGATTTTGGGGGATGACGCTTTCGGAACAGAGATTACCGCCCCTGTTTTTGCGCGCTTCATCCCGGTGGAGGTTGAAGGGGGACACACTAGGGCTGAGGTGAGGGCTTGGACTTTCCTCTCTCTCAGTGTGCCATTTAGAAAATCGCCAGCTCCCTCAGCTGCTGCTGCTGTAGTAGTCCATTGTTCTCGTCCTGACAAAAGCTCCAGTTATTAGCTAACAGTATATATCAAAACTACTAAGTGATGATGGCCGCAATGAGCAACGAGGGATACATACAATTGGCTTAAGAAGATCCTCTAGGATGGAGACAGCTTGATTTAGGCGCGCATCACCATATCTACTGGAAACTCTGCTTCACAAAGCACATGCAGTGTTCCATTAAAGGTGTTCCTACCCAGGTTTATCCCTCAGCTTGTCTTCCTATGAATGAAATCATACATGTTTTTCAGGACATTTGCATCAGGGTGGGCATGATAAATTACAAGTATAAAGAAGTAATGTACCAATAATCACTGGAGCCATGCACAAGATATAACAAAACCATGATCATAATATCTACTCCTTTCTAGCTGCTACATTTTTTTTTAAAAAAAAAGAGACCAAGGGTAAGGTTAAATTGTCATAACTTGAAACTCGTTACTGCACTATAGATATTTTGAGGTAAGTTATAGTAAAATACAGGAAACCCCATTGATGAATCATGAGTGTTGTGTGCCGATAGAGAATTATATAAAGTCTTATATAAATTATAAATGTATCTAAACTGCATCACATAAATACTCAATACATTTCTACTCAACTTATTAGTAACTTTAACTTTAAATGCTATATTACATCTCTAAACTGGAAATGAACCAATAAAAATTTAAATGTTGACATTACATAGTTTTGTGGGTCACACAGTAACTATTCCTAAATAGTAAATGGATCCTTACTGAGCCCAGATTGCAGCTTGATACTAGAAACAACTCAATCAGTTGACACTTAAATAAATGTACAATGTTAACCTTGATTAGAATTCTCCAGAAACTCCTCCAATGCCACTATCATAGCATGGAGGTCACAATACAAACTTTAGTAATGTGAAAGAGTGAAATTAACCTGAGTATATAACCACAAAATCAGTAGGGTCAGCCACAGGTTGTCATAATATGAGCATGCCATATATACAAGTTTGTCCAGCCAAAAGTGAAATTAACTAAGTATTTGCTACTTAATAATGTGCAAATATAATGAACTCCTAACATTTCACATAAAGGAGTACTGCAACAATACATGGTACATTCAAAAAGTGCCAAATGATTCCAATTTATAGCCAGTGATATCATTACTATCAGAAATATAAGAAAGAACGTGAAATAGTCATTTAGCTACCTTAACAGAGTCTTTCACCGAACCACGTCCTCGAATGTAAACTCTACATTGGGTTGAAGCTTCAACTCTTTTCAGGGAGTTACCTCGCGGCCCCAATAAACGACCAACAAAGTTGTACTGATCAAAAGCAAAGAGTAAAGCATTCAAGATATGGCAATATGACATAGATAGTAAAGAAAGCTAAAGAAAGCATTTACGAAAGCTAGTAAGCTACCCACGTTAGGATACTTGTCCACCGGAACATCCAGGCCTCATGACTTTCTTGACAATAGGAGTGGCAGCAAGTACAGGAGCACCATTCCAGCCCATTGATGATGCTTGTAGAACCCCCATATGTTGAGAAGCCTTGAGAGAGAGAACATTTGACCGTATTAAGAGAAGGCAGCAATATAAGCTAAGGCAGAATATAAAAGTTTGGTCCTCAACAAAAATATTTCCATCAACACCTACTCTCATCCATTAATAGTAACAGGACGCTTCATGATTGCCAGGAATAAAATCTGACATGGAAAAATAATCTTCACTCTATCTCATGTTATTAAATTCACAAGCCAATATCTATTCTATCGGTAGACCAGACTAGTCACAATTAGTTGCAGATCCAATGTAAAATGAACAGCATGCTCAAAATCTAAATACGCAAGATCCTACCACCGTTTTGCAAATTGTGCTTTCAATCCAGTGACCAGGCAAGCATGTAATACCAAAAGAAAGACCAACAACAACAGATGCCAGAATATGCACCTCTGTTTGCATCCCTGACCAGCCCTCCAGATCCATTGGCTGACCATTCACTGGGTGGCCAGGTAACCTTAATGGGCTACCATGATCAATTCTCTCAGGATCAACAAAATTATGGTTAGGCGCCATAGAAGATGCGCGCAAAATCTCTGCATTAAATAGAATCAGAACTCAGTTAGACAACTACACTATAAGTCAGAAACAATAATGAGATTAATACTTTGCATGCCACTCTAAAATGGGGCAAATGCAACCTGCTCGGGATTTCTAAATCTGTACAATGACATGAAAACTGCATTGTACCCAGTCCTATGATTGTACCAATGAGATAGTAAACACTCCACTTAGCTAAAAATAGGAATAAGCTGCAGTGAACCAGTGACCATCCTCAAGATAAAAAAAAATGGTTGACATAAACAGCAGCCATTTACTAGATTGTTAGCAGCCATTTGTGGTTGACATAAACGGAAGCCATTGTCAACTATGAGAACATGAGTTATTGTTTGGAGCCATAACTCAATGGAGCATTACCTTTTTATCACCATAAACAAAGTAAAGGGAAACAGGATAATGGGATACATGAGAAATGAATGAACAACAAAACCCAGCCACAAAAAAAAAAAATCCTCTAATGAAATCTTATGATCAACAAATAGTAAAATACATGATGATCATAACAAACCCAAGGATACAAAAGTGCAGAGGCAATCATCAAAACTTCACACAAATATACGATTAACTGCCCCAACCTAAAAGACTTGGAGAAAATCTAAACATAGTAACTAATGATAGTGAATGTCTTGCGCCATTAACAAACAAAATAGTTGAACTAATTAAAAAAACTATATAGCTTAACAACACTAGTAATGCGTGGAGGCACAGGAAACAAACCTTGGTTCAAGAGCCTGGTACAGAAAGGAAGAACTTGCACAAATGGGGCCAATTTCTGCCTCTCTGCAAGCAACTCAGCCAGATATCTGCCAAACAAGAATCAACGTTAGTATAACAGTAGCCAATACGGAATTTATTATTCACGTGATAAAAGAAGAAGCATAATTTGAAGGATCTAAAACAACTATAATCCCACAGAAATGAAATGTAAAAGGAAGAACTTTGATATGATTTATACAGAACGATCCATCAAATTAAAATTTACATGTGAATATCGCCAATGAGCGATTTATTACACACAAAACTTACACCCATTAGCAGCGAGTCAAACATACAGCTCCTATGTCCCCCTAGTAGCCAACTAGCCAATTGGGGAACAGCAGTAACAAATCTATCAGCGAGCCATCACGCCATCACAAAAAAAAAAGTCCCTATGATTACAGATCACTCCTCCATCACAATCGACAGCATTGATCAAGGGGAAACATGGCATCCGGAAGTTTAGAATTAAGCGCAAATCTCCACCGCGGCATCAAATCTCGTGCTCCTCAGAAAGATTCCGAAAGGGCAGGATAAAAAACTAAACAAACTTACCAAGAACAATAGGGAAAACAGTCGTGGAAAACAAATAAAAAATCATGAACAAAATAGCGAAACAGACACTCACCTTTCTCTATCAGAGGAAGAATACCTCATAGAATTGAGGGGATGAGGGGAAGAATGAACAGGGGACTGCGAGTATTGCAAGAGGGACGGCGGCGGAATCCTTTCGTCCATCGTCCCAAACAGCGAACACAAGAAACTTCACCACAAGATTTTGCAAGATTGGGGGAAGATACAAGAAACCTAAGAACCCAAAAATCCAAGAACCACGAAACCAAGAATGAAGAAAACCAAGAACAGCAGCTGCTTGCAAGCTTAGGTCCAGAGGCCTATCTTTGAGGCCTGTGAAACCTAGAAGACGAGAGAGTTCACAGAGGACCGAGAAAAGGTAGATATATAAGGGATAGATGGGTGATTCTAAATCACAAAAGAGGAAGGTAATAGGTGGGCAATCAGTGATGAGAGCCCAGGCTGTGCAGGAGTTGGCAGCAGCTCTTGTTGGTGTTGGTTCTTGCTCTCCTTCCTTTCTCCTCTCCACAGCACAACAGCAAGGGAGAAGGGGTGGGTGGGAGAAGGGAGGAGAGAGAGGAAGAGACAAACCCAAAGGGGCTTTGGATTCTCTCCTCCGCATATGTCGCCGAAATCCAGATGAGTGAGGTCTGCTAGCGCCGGGAGTTTGCTCTGCAATTTTCTCCTTTCATTTCAGTCAAGTATATTATTGTTATTTTGTTTTGTATTTTTCTCGTGGTCCTTTACCCATTCTGATACGTGCACCCATCATGGTTCCAACAAAAAACCTGTGATAAACCAAATGCTCTGTGCTAGATGCCATTGCTAATATTTTTATTGCTACCATATTGTTCTATGGGGGGATGCTACTTTGTTGGATGTAATACATTTTTCGGTATTTACATTTAAAAAAGTTAATTTAATTTTGTATATTGTTAGTCATGCGTATACATACTCTCCGCCCAAAAAAAATATAATTCTAGATTTTGTGGCAGCCAAATTTCATTAAATTTGACCAAATTTATAGAAAATAGTAACAATATTTATGTCTCCAGATAAGTTTACTATAATAATATATTCTATAATTAATTTAATGATCTTATTTGATATCATAGAAAATAGTACTCCCTCCATTCCAAATTGTAATACGCTTTGACTTTTTTTTAGGTGCATTGTTTTTGCTATGCACTTAGATATATATTATGATTAGATGCATAGTAAAAACAAATATCTAAGAAAGCTCTTGCAATTTGAATGGAGGGACTACTTTTTATATATAAATTTGATCAAAATTTAAATGGTTTGACTCCTAAAAATGGTTATATCTTTTTAGGATGGAGATAGAATATACTTTAAGAATCTAGTACAAGTCCGTTTGGTTCAGTGGTGAGATGTGAAAAAACAATGGAGAGCTATGTGTTATGAAAAATTTGTAAGATATTTGGTTAAAATAACAATAACATGAAACATATCTCTCTCTTTATTTATCTTCTTTGAAATAGTTGTAAAGTGTACCTCCATTTCACGTATTTAGCTTAAAGTTGAAAGCCAAAAGCAGAGTCTAAGGTGTGAAAATTGTACTACGCTGAAAATGCAGCTTCTGGTTCTACCTATTTAGTTGGCGTTTGATTTTTAGTAGTAGAAGCACTTTTCAAAATTTGAACCGAGCACAACTGATGACTGCTTGAATTTTACAAATTGGGTTCATCTTTGTTTACTTGGCATTTGGCATGGAAAAACAATTGGCAAAACATGAACTAGAACATGTTTGGGGCTTCCCACATGTACCCCTAGCCAGGTCGTAGTAAGAAAATCATTGTACTCATCAAGTTAACGGAATCTAGGTGTCCGTTTGAGGAGCGTTGACTGCTCCAGCTAACTAAGCGCAACCGCCCCCGTCCCAGCCCCGCTCCATCTGGGCCGTTCATCTCGCGTCCAAGCTAGCTAGTACTAATCACCTCGCGATCGAGTATGCAGGGCCGTCAAACATTTCATTTCAGCACACAAATTTGTCTGCGTTTTTCAATCATTGGAAAGAGCTTATTTAGCCCTGCGCGGCCGCCGCTTCCTCGGAGTTAGGCCTAAAAAACCACTGAACTTTGTACACATTTGAGAACCTTTGTGATGGTTTTGTTTTTGTTTCCCCTGCTAGTAGAGTTTGTAATCTCAACAACCAAACTAAACTGGTGATCAAGAGTTGGCCGGGTCATCATTTGGCAGCCAAAATATAAATGGAGTTTCTTGTACACGTATGCACTGGAGACAGTCAGGCATATATATACAAACAAATGACGCGCCTGCATTAGTATATCAGCACACTCATGGTGTTAGGGCATCGGCCACAAGGAAACACGAATTGCAGTAAGGCACCTGGAGACAATCGAGCTCTCGTTTCGTTGAACAGCTAGCTATGGGTTTGCATGGATCATCGTCGTTCGTTTTATAAGTCGTACTTTTTAAGTCAACGAATAGTATTTTTCTCACAACAAATCAGTCAACAATACTTTTAATCATGGCTTATCAGCTAAGCGAATAGACACATCATGACAAATCATGGTTAATGGAGTAGGCTAGCTAGCTTGATCACATAGTCTAATAATATATATTAATATATATAGGAATTTATCTAGAACAGCAGCCTAAACATGCATTTCCATCAGGAGAAGCAGATTGATCGCTGGAGGATGGATACGTCCGTGCTACTGCAGAAATTGGGTAAACAACAAGCACAGGACCGAGAATATTAAGTGTTACAGATTTTGTATATTGACCGACTAGCTGTAAAAATTATTCAGATTATAATTACTGCAAATAATTTTTTAATCTAGGGAATCAAATGCTGCTTCGGAAAACACCAAAATTTACCAGCTCATACACGTTTCGTATCGTCCCACAAGGAAATCAAACGCACTGGATGGACTCACTGCTGGATCACGTACCTCCAAATTTTGTTCAAATTTGACGGCTGTAAATTAAAGATAGCCAGATTATAATTGATGGAGTGACCTGTACATTTCCATTCTTCTACTAACCAGGCACACACATCCGTTACTTTCTGAGTTGTCCGTCCAGCTGTGTACCATGGACACAGCAGCCTCCTCAGTTTTGATTGTTTCTGTGGCTTATAAGCTGACTAATGCTGTTTTATTGTAAAAGAAAAATATTGTATCATAGCTGATAAGCCATGGCTAATACGATCAATGCGAACAGAACGAGGAGAACCCGTCACTTTAATTTGGGTTTATTATCTTTTTTGTGAAAATTAAACTGTCGCCATTAGCTAGTGTAGCATGATTAGGTGTGGATCCGACTTAATTCTTCTCTGAGCTTGGGATTTTTTTTTCCCAGACTTGCACTGTTTTCGTGCATGCATGTTCACAGTCCTTTTCGATGCATATCATGCAGTAACCGTGCCTCGTTTACTGACAGCTACAGATAACAGGTTAGGGCGCGAGTATTTGGTTCTAAGTACAGCGTTTACTATGCCTGCAGTACAAAATATGGTACTCCTGTCTCGCTTCCTAGACGAGTACATCGAATTGATTTGGCAATGTTCAAACAAAAGGAACTTCTC